>NC_135880.1:19755516-20047622 GCF_964194155.1 Cetorhinus maximus
TTAAATATCCGACTGAGCACATTCACGACCCCACCGACCCCTCTAATCCCGCCTGTGGATGAGGTTTACACAAATGTGTCCTACCTGCCTGCCCGTTGCGCTCATGCGATGACCTGAAGATCCAAAAAAATCACCGTCAATTGGTGCCTCAAGGGCCTTAAGTGGCCTGTAATTAATGGCGGGCGGGCATCGGAGATCATCGCGCGCCCACCCACCGAAATATTGCGATGGCACGCCGTGACATCGGGATGCTCGCCTAACATCACCGCGCGTCATTTTACACGTCAGCCCGTCACCGCACGCCAATGGGAAAATTCTGCTCTTTGAAACTATGAAGGGATTTGATGTGGTAGATGGGGAGGTACCATTTCCACTGGCAGGAATTCAGTAACCAGATACTTAGATTTCAAAAAAATCGACCAAAGAACCTGGTGGGAGATCAGAAGTTTTTTTAATATATATATGCAATGAGCTATAATGATCTGGAATGCTTTGCCTGGAATAGAGATGGGAGCAGCTTTAATAGTAACTTTCAAACAGGAATTTGATATATACTTGAAAAGGAAAAAAAGAAGTGCAGGCCTATCAGGAGTGGGAGTAATTGGATAAATTTCCTTCCATCATAAGGTCAGAAGTGGGGGTATTTGCACAATGTTCAGTACCATTCGCAACTCCTCAGCTAATGAAGCAGTCCATGTCCAAAGGCAGCAAGACCTGGACAATATCCAGACTTGGGCTGATAAGTGATAAGTAACATTCATGCCACACAAGTGCCAAGCAATGACCATCTCCAACAAGAGAGAACCTAACCATCACCTCTTGACTTCAATGGCATTACCATCACTAAATCCCCCACTATCAACATCCTGGGTGTTACCATTGACCAGAAACTGAACTAGACGAGCCATATAAATACTGTGCCCTCAAGAGCTGGTCAGAGGCTAGCAATCCTGTGGTGAGTAACTCACCTCCTGACTTCCCAAAGCCTGTCCACCACAAGTCTGGAGTGTGTTGGAATACTCTCCATTTGCCTGGATGAGTGCAGCTCCAACAACACTCAAGAAGCTCGACACTGTCCAGGACAAAACAGCGCACTTGATTGGCACCCATTCCACAAACATTCCCTCCCTCCACCATCGACAAACAGTGGCAGCAGTGTGTACCATCTACAAGATGCACTGCAGGAACTCACCAAACCTCCTTAGACAGCACCTTCCTAACCCATGACCACTACCATCTAGAAGGACAAGGACAGCAGACACATGGGAACACCACCACCTGGAAGTTCCCGTTCAAGCCATTCACCATCCTGACTTGGAAATATATCGGCGTTCCTTCACTGTCGCTGAGTCAAAATCCTGGAACTCCCTTCCTAACAGCATTGTGGGTGTACCTACACCACATGGACTGCAGTGGTTCAAGAAGACAGCTCACCACCACCTTCTCAAGGGCAATTAGGGATGGGCAATAACTACTGGCTTAGCCGGCGATGCCCACATCCCATAAATGAATTGAAGAAAAGGGCTGGCACAGGCACAATGGGTCAAATGGCTGCCTTCCCGGCTATATGACTCCATGACTGCGTACAATGTTCACTTCCTGTAAGTACCTTACTGAACTTTCTATGATCCAAGCTGCCTTGCCTAGTTTAGCCATCACACTTTGAAATAAATGGTGCTTAAAGTTATAACCAATTTGTGATATTTTATTACATTAACTTTGAACAATGAAGCATAACCATGTCTCAGTTGCTATGGAGTATATTCCGAAATTTACAATGATTTTATACAAACACCAAAAGCGCAGATATTAAAATTCCCCTGTAGCCTTAATTAATGCAGGTTATTACCCCATTTAAAATAAATAAATAGTTAGCAGTGTTACAGCTACAATGCATTAACATGCAATTTCACATTTAGACTGGAATTTTATAGCTATTTTATGGTTTCTAAGTTCACATTGCAGAGTCACATAAAATGATAATCAGCCTGTTGTTATATTCAGTGTATATATCTCTGAACACAGCTTTACAACTTTCACAAAATAAGTTTTTGACTTTCAAATGGCGTTTGATAAAGGACCGTGCTTGTTAATAAAATCGAAGCCCATGGAATAAAAGGGAAAGTGGCAGCATGGTTACAATCTGAGCAAGAGATGGAAAATGGAGTTGTGGCCAATGGCTGTTTTGGGACTGGGGGAGTTATACAGTGGTGTCCCCCAGCTTTCAAGATGAGGGCGTCTGCTGTTTTTATTTTACATTAGTGACTTGAACTTGGGAGTAGAGGATGCAATTTCGAACTTTGCAAGTCACACTAAATTTAGAAGTAAAGAATGAAGAAGATTGTGATACACTTCAGGAAGACTAAGACAGACTGGAAGAAACATGACAGTTAAAGTTCAACACTGCAAAGTGTGAGGTGATACCTTTTGATAGGAAGAATGAAGGGAAACAATACAAACTAAATGGTACAATTTACATGGGATGCTAGAAGTGAGAGACCTGGCCAAGTTTCTGTACAAATCTTTGAAGGTGGCAGGAAAGGTTAACAAAGCAGTTAATAAAACATATCAGATCCTGGGCTTTATAAATAGGGGCCCATCGTACAAAAGCCAGGAAATTACACACTAATGACCTCAACTGGAGTATTGTGTACAATTCTAGGCAGCACACTTTAGGAAAGATGTGAAGCCTTTGGAAAAGATAGAAAAGAGATTTACTGGCTGGTATGAGGGATGTCAGATTGCAGTTGTTTGAATAGACTGGAGAAACAGGAGTTGTTCTTTGAGCAGAGAAGGCTAAGAGGCGATTTGATAGAGGTGTTCAAAACTATGAAGGGTTTAGATAAAATAATTAAAGGCAAACTATTTCCAGCTGATGAAAGGTTGATAATCAGAGGACACAGATTGAAAGTGTTTCTTTTGCCAATCAGAGGGACCATAAGGAAGAACATCTTATGCAACAAGTGGTTAAGATTTGGAATGCAATAATTGGTAACGGAAACAAATTCAATAGGAGCCTTCAAAAGGGACTGGGTAAGTACTCAAAGGAGAAAACATTTCTGGGATATGGGGGGTTGCTGGGGAGTAGGACTAATTGGATTTCACTTTGAAAAACACCAGTGCAGACTTGAAGGGATGAATGATCTCCTTCTATTCTGTACTATTCTGTGAACCTCTCCCTTGATAAGTTAAACAACCTGCTCATTCACGCTCAGATTCGATTCCACCAGAGTCACTCAGCCCCTGACCTCATTACAGCCATATTTCAAACATGGACAAAAGAGCTGAACTCCCGAGGTGAGGTGAGAGTGACTGCCCTTGACATCAAGGCAGCATTTGACCGAATGTGGCATCAAGGAGCCCTAGCAAAACTGGAGTCAATGGGAATTGGGGGGAAAACCCTCCACTTTTTGGAGTTTAGCACAAAGGAAGATGGTTGTCATTGTTGGAGCTCAATCATCTCAGTCCCAGGACGTCACTGCAGGAGTTCCTCAGGGTAGTGTCCTGGGCCCAACCATCTTCAGCTGCTTCATCAGTGACCTT
Source organism: Cetorhinus maximus (assembly GCF_964194155.1). NCBI lineage: Eukaryota > Metazoa > Chordata > Chondrichthyes > Lamniformes > Cetorhinidae > Cetorhinus > Cetorhinus maximus. Next base: position 19,759,060 of record NC_135880.1, read on the forward strand.
TCTTCCATCATAAGGTCAGAAGTGGGGATGTTTGCTGATGATTGTGCAATGTTCAGCACCATTCATGACTCCTCAGATACTGAAGCAGTGCGTGCCTATATGTAGCAAGACCAAGGTGAAAGGAATTGAACATAAAAGTAAAGATAAAGGCAAAATACTGCGGATGCTGGAAATCTGAAACAAAAACAAAAAATGCTGGAAAAACTCAGTAGGTCTGACAGCATCTGTGGAGAGAAAGACAGAGTTAACTTTTTCCGTTAACTCTGTCTTTCTCTCCATAGATGCTGTCAGACCTGCTGAGTTTTTCCACCATTTTTTGTTTTTGTATTAAAGTAAAGATGTCATGCTTCAGTTATACAGGGTACTGGAGAGGCCACATTTTGACAACTGTGTGCAGTTTTGGTCCCCTTATTTAAGGAAGGATGTAAATGCATTGGAGGCAGTTCAGAAGAGGTTCACTAGATTGATACCTGGAATGAGTGGGTTGTCTTATTTGGATAGGTTCGACAGGCTGGGCTTGTTTCCACTGGAGTTTAGAAGAGTGAGCGGTGACTCGATTGAAGTACTTAAGATCCTGAATGGTCTCGACAAGGTGGACATGGAAAGGATGTTTCTTGTTGTGGGTGAGTCCAGAATTAGGGGGCACCGTTTTAAAATTAGGGGCCACCCTTTTAGGACGGCGATGAGGAGAATTTTTTTTCTCTCAGAGGGCTGTGTGACTTTGGAACTCTCTGCCTCAGAAGCTGGTGTAGGTGGGGTCATTGAATATTTTTAAGGCAGAGGTAGATAGATTCTTGTTAGGCAAGGGAATCAAAGGTAATCGGGGGTAGATGGGAATGTGGAACTCGAAACACAAGCAGATTAGCCATGGAGTTATTGAATGGTGAAGCAGGCTTGAGGGGCCAAATGGCCTACTTCTACTTTTATTTTGCATGTTCATATAGACAATATTCAGGCATAGGTTAAGTGGTAAGTACCATTTGCACCACACAAGTGCCAAGCAGTAACCATCTCCAACAAGAGAGAATTCAACCTTTGCCCCTTGACATTTTATGGCATTAGCATCACTGAATCCCCCACTATCAACATCCTGTGGGTTATCATTGACCAGAAACTGAACTGGGCCAGCCATATAAACACTATGGCTACAAGAGCAGATGAGAGGCTAGGAATTTTGTGGTGAGTAACTCGGCTGACTCCCCAAAGCCTGCCCACTATCTACAAGACACAAGTCAGAAGTGTGATGGAATACTCTCCACTTGCCTGTAAGAGTGCTGCTCCATCAGCACTCAAGAAGCTGGACACTATCCAGGACAAAGCAGTCCACTTGATTGGCACCCCATCTGCCACCTCCAACTTCCACTCCTTCCACCATCAATGCATAGTGGCAGCAGTATGTACCATCTACAAGATGCACTGCAGCAACTCACCAAACCCATGACCTCTACCACCTAGAAGGATAAAGGCTGCAGATACTTGGGAACACCAGCAGCTGTAAGTTCCCCTCCAAACCACACCTCTTTCTGACTTGGAACTGTATCACCATTCCTTCTCTGTCGCTGGGTCAAAATCCTGGCACTCCCTCCCTAACAGCGCTGTGGACTGCAGTGTGGTTCAAGAAGGCAGCTCATGACCACCTTCTCAAGGGCAATTAGGACTGGGCAATAAAAATGCTGGCCTAGCCAGTGACGTTCATGTCCCACTAAAGAATTTAAAAAAATTGTCAATAGTAAAAAAAAATCGAGCTTCACTTTTCCCTGCATTTTCTCCTGTGTTTCATTCAGTCTCTCACCTCTGCTGTTACAAAATTTATTCAGAGACCATAGTCTATGTATTTCTAAATTTAAGTGGTGAATAATAATTTGGGATGAATATCAGAGGTCAGGATGAAAGGATTGTACAACAGGCTGGATTCATTCTCTGAAGAGACCTGCTAGAGTTTTTGTTTTATTCGTTCATGGGATATGGGTGTTGCTGCCTAGGTCAGCATTTATTGCCATCCCTAATTGCCCTTGTTCAGAGGGCATTTAAGAGTCAACCACATTGCTGTGGGTCTGGAGTCACCTGTAGGCCAGACCCATTAAGGACAGCAGATTTCCTTCCCTAAAGGACATTAGTGAACCAGATGGGTTTTTATGACAATGGTTTCATGGTCATTAGATTTTTTTTTCAATTGAATTCAAGTTTCGCCATCAGCTGTGGTGGGATTTGAATCCACAGTCCCCAAAGCATTACCCTGGGTCTCTGGAATACTAGTACAGTGACAATACCACTATGCCACCACCTCCCCCAATAAGTAATATTGCTATGCCATGTTTTTATTTTATAAGTAAGTAAAGTACTAACTTTCCACTGAAAGAAAAAAATCCATGATAAAGTAGTTTAAGACATTGCTAATTGATAATCAGAAAATTTAAGTAATGTCTTAAAACTCTTATTTCTGCCTTTCTTCAGTTCTGAAACATCAACTCTGTTTCTATCCAAAGATGCTGCTCGACTGGCTGAGTTTATCCACGATTTTCTCCTTTCATTACTAACAATATACATTTTATTTTGGGTTTTGCAAGTGTGGACTGGTTGACTATGGTCTGTGCTCTGCCTATCATGAACAACCAAGGAATATGCTGTTTGATTTAGTCAGGCAATTATTAGGACTAATGGACGAGATCCCTTGCATCACACTGGAAATAGAATTCACACATGACATTGCTCAATTGCGTGGTAGGCAGAACATCATTTTGGATTGACAGCAGCATCCTAGTAGTGGAAAATACCACTCGCTGTATTACTACTGTATAGTAGCAGCATAAAAGTGGTTTGCTTATTCTGTTCAAATTTTTACACACAATAATGCTTACTAGGGGTACCAACATTCATAGGCAGGGGTACATTCTCTGCAAACAAAAAGAATATGTTCAAGCCTTGTGCCTTTTTGAATTACCTAGAAGCATGGGGAGCCTATAGGTCCCTGTTGCTTTCGCCATGACAACACCTTAGCCAAGCAGAATCAACTTGCCAACCAATCAGCACCCCTTTTCTCCAATGTTATAAATTGTTATGATCATTTGAAATTTGGCACTCTTGCATTTGTCCTGATGGGTGCTAGATGAAAAGCTTCAGCAACATATCTCACTTTTGAGCAATGTTCAAACTAAATGCAATGGACAACACCAATGATAAACCAACAGACAAATTTCACTTTTTAAATGCTTACTTTAATAATCAAAGCAAAATCAACAGAAATTAAAAATTAATGAACAAGCAAATTGCAGTTAATTTCAGTTATAAATTATACATTATCTTTATTGTATCTGCTACTTAGACCTCTTGTGGTTTACTAAGCAGATAACTTTGTTTATAGAGCATCAATTTCAGACCCAAGATCTTGCATAACTTTAATATTCCTTGAGTAGAATTCCAGCTCCTTTCCTTCACAGGTTTAGCCACCGATTCTCATCCAATATCAGCTCTCATCAACCTGAGCTCCACAGGTACAGTCTTCAATAAAATGGCACATTTCTCCAGAACCTCCTTAGCTTTGCTTATGACAGTCTTGATGGCATGGATCCACCAGTATTACTTTTTCTGGACCCTTAGTAACAAACGTGTATACTATATGGCTGGTTCTGTTCAATCAGCTCCCTTAAAATTACTGAAATAGCAACATTATTTTTTCCTTATTTCTACTCCTAGATCCAACCTTCATGTTCACCTTTTTTTAAAACTGTGCCACAACCTCTTCTCCTCAGCCTGCTTCACAGGATCACACAGTGCAGAAGAGGCCCTTCGGCCCATTGAGTCTGCACCGATACATGAGAAACAACTCCAGATAAGCCCTCTGATACTTTTATATGACCTCATCGACTCAATAGGCCTGAAGATATGAACTAACTAGACATAATAATATCACTCACCAATGTTATAACAGAAGTGGAAAAGAATATCAGCAGACAACTGGATTATGCAAGATATCCCATGCTGCTAAAGCTTTTAAATTGCTTATCATCTTGAAAATGTTGAATTAGGTCTTTTCTTTCTCTCAGGGAACAGCTTGTACTTTACTGATGGATAAAATGAGCTCCATTGGCTCTGTCTTTGTCTGGTATCAGCTAGTTTCTGTTTCCCTGGAAACCCGATGTTTCAATATCCCTTTCAATTAACATCTGACTCAAAAAATACAAGCTTTGAAAATAGAGTCAGTGCATCCAACAGAACATTTAACAAGTCATCTATTCAGGCAAAAAGTTCATACACTGGTCCTATGAACTGCAGATTCCACCACAATATATGGATATGCAGCCATGAGTACATATACTAGCCTAAAGTTCAAGTATATTTAAAGACATGGGACATCATTCGGCAGAAGTTTTTCTCAAGAAATTTTCTTGATAAATGATATGCTGCCTTAAATTCATTACTATCTCTTAAGAGGTTGCAGAAAGAAGGAAGCAAGATAAATATAAATATCTTGAACTTGGGTTATATGGAAAAACTAAGGTGGGATTGTTCCCTGGGAAAAAAGAAAAGACCTAATTCAACATTTTCAAGATGATAATCAATTTAAAATCTTTAGCAGCATGGGATATCTTGTATAATCCAGTTGCCTGTTGATATTCTTTTCCACTTCTGTTATAACATTGGTGAGTGATATTATTTTGTCTATTTAGCTTATATCTTCAGGCCTATTGAGCGGGTGAGGTCAAATAAAAGTATCAGAGGGCTTATCTGGAGTTGTTAACAAAAGATAATGTAGCATCACACACCAAAATATGAAATATATCTTTATTCCACCTTGATAACCATCTGGGACTGAGCAAATTGGAGAAACAAATAAGTTATTGTTAACATTTTTAACCTTGCCTTTTTAAAACAAAAATACTTAACTATAAACATTGCATGTTATAATAGTGGGATGAATTTTAACTTAAACAGATTGAGTTAATTTCTCAGTCACCAGAGGCAGCAGAGGCCATTGCAATTTTAACCATTGGGCCTTGTTTAAATGCTGCCACTCCACTTCTCACCCAGAAGAGGGCATAAAGCGGCTGATGGAAGGAAACAATAAGGTGCCCCAGGCCATCCACCGCTTCTAAGTCAATGGTGGGCATTGGGTTTCAGCAAGGGCTCACTGAAGGGAGCACCCAACTCCTTTTGACCCCATAGAGGATTGTTACTGACTGATCCCAGAGGGCAGCTTCATCTATCCCAACATCAAACTAGGGGAGATGGTGGTGTGGTGATAATATCACTGGACCTGTATTCCAGAGGCTCAGGCTAATGCTCTGGGGATATGGCTTCCAATCCCACCTGACAGCTGATGGAATTTGAATTCAATTAATGAATCTGAAATTTTTTTAAAAATGCTAACCTCAGTAATGGTGACCATGACATCTATCATTGATTGTAAAAACCCATCTGGTTTATTAATGTCCTTTCAGGAAGGAAACCTGCCATCCTTACCTGGCCTGGCCTAGCCTACATGTGGCTCCAGACCCATAGCATTGCCTCATCTCCTTGCAAAGGCCTGCTGTCAGGGAAAACAAGCAAGTTACTGTTGGGACTTGTGAATCCCAATTGCACACTTTTTGTGGGATGGCAGAGTTGATGCTATAGATAGAGTTGATCAGCAGAAACTTCTTAGGTGGAACACATTCTGTTTATTTACAAAGACACTCGGCAGCTACACATGTGTGCTTTCATATCAAATCCTATCTCTATATTACTGACTACTAACTACAGACTACTACTGACTAGAAGTAGCCTGCGCTACTCCTCTATTGGTTACACAAAATTATGTGATTTTCCTTTATAACATTCTTTTTTACATTCATTCATGGGATGCGGGTGTCACTGACTAGGCCAGCATTTATTGCCCATCCCTAATTGTCCAGAGGGCATTTTTTAAAGAGCCAGCTACATTGCTGTTGAACTGGAGTCACACGTATGCCAGATCAGGTAAGGGCAGCAGATTTCCTTCCCTAAAGGACATTACAACCATCAACAGTGGTTTCAAAGTCATGATTAGATTTTGAATTCCAGAGTTTTTATTAAATTCAAATTCCACCACCTTGAATTTGATTTGAACCCAGGTCCCCAGAGCAATATCCAAGTTCTTAGGATTACCAGTCCAGTGACAAAACCACTATACCACCCCTCCCAGTGAAGGTATACTGCACATTAGATAAAACCATAATCACCACATCCCTCCCCCTTTACTCGGAGCATTCATCTTACATTTACAATTACAATTTCCTCAAAGTAGCAAATTATTTACACTGATAAATAATTTACAAATACAGTCTTTCTGAGGGTTTCCTTATGCGTGTAGAATGTCTCAGCTCTACAACGTCAGATGCTTTGTCAGGAACCCCCTTTTCTGGAGTTGTCTGAACATCAGGTTCTTCGGTGGGCACCTGCAAATCTGTGTCCTCAACTCTTACATGCGCACCAGGCACATCAGACATATCTGTACTGGGTTGAGTTCTCTCAACAGGAAATGTTGACACGATCATGAACACTGGTGGAATAATTTCTTGGTGATTTGTTTCTCTCTTCCTTAGATGATCCACATGTCTCCATACAACTTGTCCTTCCACTCTCACGTGGTAATATAGAGGCCCAGTCACTGCACTTATTTCACCCGGTAACCCACTTTGCTCCTTCTCCAAAGTTATTCACATATACCATCTCTCCCACCGTAAATTTCCTCTCACTATGGCAGTTGTGTCTAGTTTTCTGTCTTCCTTGGCTCCTTTCCACCGTTCTCCCCTAAATTCGGCATTATTAAGCTCAAACTCGTCCTGAGTTGGCATTTCATCAATAACTCTGCAGGTGTGACACCTGTTGTTGTGTGAGGGGTAGTCCTATAATGAAAAAGAAAAAGTGCTAGCTTAGTTGCTAAGGAATCTCCAGTTAGCTTCTTCATGCCTGTCTTGAACATTTGAAGCACCCTTTCAGCCAGTCCGTTTGAGGAAGGGCGGTACAGTGAAGTTTTTAACATGAGTGATACCATTGAGGCCAAGAAACCATTAAAACTCAGCACTCATAAATGTCGTGCTGTTATCAGAAACAACCACTTCTGGTAGTCCATTAATGGCAAAGTTTTGACGTAGCTTCTTAATTGTTGCAGAAGACGTTAGTGACTTCACCTCTTATATGTCCATCCATTTTGAGTGGGCATCAACAATAGCAGAAACATTGTTCCCATGAAAGGTCCCACATAGTCAATGTATAATCGTATGCCTAGCCTTCCTAGCCACTCCCAAGGGTGTAACAAAGCTGTTGAAGGTAACTTTTGCAATTGCTGACACTGCATGCAATTCTTCACTAAACTCTCTATTTCTCCATCCATCCCAGGCCACCATAGATAGCTGTGTGCTATGGTCTTCATTCAGGAAATTCCTGGATGTGCACTATATAGTTCAATTAACAATAGCTTTCTTCCCTTTGGAGGAACTACCACTCATGCTCCCCACAATAAGATGCCATCCTGGCTGGTTGTTTCATGTCTTCTGTTGAAGTACGGTTTCATTTAGTCAGATACAGGCTCTTGTGACTAACCATGAAGCACTTGTTCCCGTACTTGAGATAGGACTGGGTCCCGACTTGTCCAGTCTCTGATCTGTCGAGCAAAAACTGGTGATGAGTCTAAGAAATTTAACAATAAAACAAGTTCTTGTGGAACTGGGACATTCCTCATTATTTTCTTGTAAAGGCAAATGTCTAAGTGCTTCAGTATTTGTGAATTGATTTCCAGGCCTGTGTACAAAAGTATACACATATTGCCAAGATTAAAGCCTTATTTGTGTTTCTGTGTCATCCTTCTATGGGCCTTCTTCTTTCTAGCACTTACTTTAATCTCAGCCTTCTTTTCAACTTCAATATTGGCCAGACTACTCTCAGATGTAAGCTCAACTTGAGTGAGCTCAGTGGTTGAGTCTTCAAGAATTTCATCATCTGTCTGTTTCTTGGAGAATTCTGTGACTTTTGCCTTCAAAACCTCTTTGGTTTTATGCAGCTGATTCTTCAGCTCTTCCATTTCTTTTTTTATATTTGTTTGCTGCCTCCTGGAATATTGAGCATTGTTGTGTCTTCTCTGCCAACTCATCTTTCAGTTTATTCAGAGAAATGCTGAACTCTTTCTGTTTCTCGTCATACTTTTCCAGGGGTACAAACTTTGACCTGAGGGAATCTTGTAGCGTGTGAAGGTCTTTTGGCAGGTTTTCTTTTTGCTTTCGGAGGTTGCTCACCTCGTCTCAAACTCTGTCATCAAGCAGAGCCTCTTTGAGTTCCTTTTGCTGTTCTACCATGTTTTGACTTAAGATAGCCTTCATTTCTTCAGGTTGTTGAGTCCTTACACACTCCTTTTCCAAAACAGGGAAGCTTCCAGCTTCCTTTTGGAATCTCAGTGGCCAATCAAGGTTGATTTCCTTTAGCCAGTTTTGCCCTAGAAGGCTGGGTCCTCTGCCTCTCAAGACCAACACTGGTAACTTTGCTGCTTGGCTTTCGTAATGCACAATTACTCTGCTTATGCCTTTGACCTGGATCTCTTCATTCGTGTATGTTTTTAATTTGGTATCATTTTCTTCTAAATTTAATTGATTTTCCACATTATTAAGATATTTGAAGGTAAGTTCCCCAGTTACTGTAATGGAAGCTCATGTGTCCATTTCCATTCTAATAGGTCTGCCATTTACCTTCACTCTTATGTACATTGGTTCTGTCTTTCAAACCTTCAAATTAAATAACGAGTAAACATCTGAATTTGTTGCTTCAGGATCATTTACATTGTAGATCTCACAAAGTTTTTTCTTTTGTTTGAAAGTCTGCCTGATTCTTTCCTTGCTCTGCCTCATTATGTGTCCATTTCAATGACAATAAAAACTTTTGATTTTTTTAAACTGCCAATCATTACAAGACTACTGGTTTCCACCTCTATCGCAATTACTCCCTGTTTTCACTGCTAAGTCATTTATTTTTATTTTTCTGTTAGTGGTGGCTGTTCCCCCCTTCTCGGCAGAGTCTTGCATTTTCACACAGCCAAGCCTTTGCAGCTCAGCCTGTTTTTGGTGAAGTACAGTACCTCTGCTCAGATCACTGACTTGTAGCAGCTTCTTCTCTAGACAGCTTTGTCAGCTCCATTCCTCACATTTCCTGCGATTTTCCTTGTTATGTAGCTACCGTTTCAATTAACACAGTAATCTGGATCATCATTAAGGAACACTATGATAAATGGAATGTGTGTTAAAATAGAGGACAGAGCAAAAAAAGATCCAAAATTAACAGGGATGTACTCTTGTTCCAATTGTCACTTAGAATATCAGTAGACTGTGGACCAAGATCAAGGCACTGGGACCGAACAGAGAGAGAGAAGGGCTGGGGCTGAGAACAGAGAGAGATGCTCCTCACCCAACATGGAGGATGGAGCCATTTTACGCTCCCTGTATGGCTTTTGAATCCCTTGCTGTGCTTTCTTAGGCCAGTGCTATCTCTAACGCCTTCTTAAAATCCAAATTTATTTCGGACAGTAATCTCTTCTGAATCGTGTCTTCATTCACAGCGCACACTAACCGATCTCTGAGCATGTCATCTAAAGATGCACCAAATTCACAATGTTCTGTTAACTGTTTCAAGCTTGCCACATAACAAGCCACAGTCTCCCCTTGGCTTCTACTTCTTGGGTTAAACTTGAATTGTTGCATTGTTACCGAAGGTTTTGGCTGGTAATGACCCTTCACGAGGTCCACCAATTCATCAAAAATTTTCAAACCTGGGTCTCTGGGTGCCTTTAATCAAACTGTAGGCTTTATTCCCACATGTAGATAAGAGGATCGCTCGCCTCACCTCTTCCCCCATAACCTTGCTTGCTTGGAAGAAGAATGCGAGGCGTTCAATATAATGAGGCTAATTGTCCATGGCTGGGTCAAAAGGATCAATTATTCTGAATTGTGCTATTCTGTGAGGGGTTTGCTTCAGCAATTTGAATGGGAATTCTATTTACAATTACTGTGCGAGGTACAGCCTGATTTTGTTTCTCTCGATTTCTTCCGTTAACTTATTTTACTCTCAACGCTAGTTTGTTGTATCCTCATTTTATCCTTGCTTTTACCTCACTTTTTCCTCGTCGTCAGTTTGTTGGGACTTGTGAATCCCAATTGTGCGCATTTTGTGGGACGCCAGATTGGTGTTATAGATAGAGCTGATCAGCTGGCACTTCTTAGGTGGAGCACATTATGTTTACTTACAAAGGTACTCATCAGCTATTTATGTGTGCTTTCAAATCAAATCCTATCTCCATATTACTGACTACTAACTACAAACTACTGACTACAGAGGTAGCCCGCAATACTCCTCTATTGGTTACAAAAGATCATGTGATCTTCCATTATAACATTCTTCTTAAATGTATACTACACATTAGATAAAACTATAATTACCACAGTTAGGAATGCGTGAATGGCTTGCTCACTTTTAGCTGCTCATCCAACTGCTCTCTGACAGATGGGCAGGGTTAAAATTTGACCTCAATATGTGCATGCCAAAAACTAGAATAATAGAATCATAGAACACAGAAGGAAGTCATTTGGACCAACATGCATGTGCCACTTTCTTGAAAAAGCCATCCCAACTCCTCAAAACCCTGCAGATGTTTCCTTTGCAAATATATATCCTATTGACTTTTGAAAGCATCTGCTTCCATCACCCTTTCAAGCAGCAAATTTAAAATGTTACTTAAAAGTATTTTGAGCAAACAACTTAAGATCTATGATCAGAACAAAATGCAAATTATTGAAGAAAAAAAATCACATTGCGCTTTCAGGGGTTGGAAGTTACAATGGTATCTGTATTTACAGTACTAGAATGCTAGAATGCTAGAAACATGGAGCTCATCGAGCTGCATGTAAAGCATCCAATACAATCCATATTAAAAGCCATAATACACATCGCAGAATGCCATGGATAGACCTTAGAAAATCACAGAGTAAATTTTAATAGCTGAAAATCAAAGACATTAGCACCTAATTTCTTAATGTGCATTCCTATGCAGCAGGGAAAAATGGAAATGTTACCTACATTGTTCAATTAAAACAAGTACTAAACACTTTAATAAACCTCATGGTTCCCCCTTCCATCGAACCCTTGCTGAAATCAAGTGCCCATCACTTGGGCAGTGATGCCCAGGACATCATTGCAGGAGTTTCTCAGGATAGTGTCCTAGGCCCAACCATCTTCAGCTGCTTCATCAATGACCTTCCTTCCTTCATAAAGTCAGAAGTGGGGGTGTTCGCTGATGATTGCACAATGTTCAGCATTATTTGCGACTCCTCAGATGCTGAAGCAGCCCATGTCCAAATGCGGCAAGACCTGGACTATATCCAGGCTTGGGCTGACAAGTGGCAAGAAACTTTTGTGCCACACAAGCACCAAAAAAATGACCATCCCCAACAAGAGAGAATCTAACCACCTTCCCTTGATATTCAATGGCATTACCATCGCTGAATCCCACGCTATCAACATCCTGGGGGTTACCATTGATCAAAAATGAACTGGATTAGTCATATAAGTACTGTGGTTTCAAGAGCAGGTCAGAGGCTAGGAATTCTGTGGTGAGTAACTCACTTCCTGACTCCCCAAAGCTTGTCCACCATCTACAAGGCACAAGCCAGGAGTGTGATGGAATACTCTCCACTTGCCTGAATGAGTGCAGCTCCCACAACACTCAAGAAGCTTGACACCATTCAAGACAGAGCAGCCGCTTGATTTGCAACCCATCCGCAAACATTCAACCCTGCACCATCGACGCACAGTGGCAGAAGTGTGTACCATCTATAAGATGTACTGCACCAATTCACCAAGGCTCTGTCGATAGCACCTTCCAAACCCATGACCACTACCATTTAGAAGGACAAGGGCAGCAGATAGATGGGAACACCATCACCTGGAAGTTCCCCTCCAAGTCACTCACCATCCTGACTTGGAAATATATCGCCGTTCCTTCACTGTCACTGGATCAAAATCCTGGAACTCCCTTCCTAACAGAACAAAGATACTGCAGTGGTTCAAGAAGGCAGCTCACCACCACCTTCTCAAGGGCAACTAGGGATGGGCAATAAATGCTGGCCCAGCCAGTGACACACACATCCTGTGAATGAATGAAAAAAAAATTACCTGGTGCCAGTGGATGGTCTGGGGTCACCTGATTGTTCCCTTCCAGCAGCCAGTCTATGCCCTCTCCTGGATGAGAAGTGGAGTGGCAGCATTTAAATAAAACAAGGCCAATGGTTAAAATTGTGATGACCTCTGCTGTCTCTGTTGGCCGAGAAATTAGTTCAATCTCTCCGACTATTCACCCCACTATTATAACACATAATTTTCATAGTTATGGGATTTGTTTTTTAAAAGGCAGGTTTAAAACTTTAACAATAGACTCATTTGTTTCTCCAATTTGCACAGTCCCAACTGGTTATCTAGCTAAATAAAGTAAACAAAATAAATATATATTTCATATTTTGATGAGTGATAAATATGCAAAATTGTGCAATGCACTGGTCAGACTTCATCCAGTTCCTCATCAGTAAGACACAAGTGAGATCTTCAGACCCTGGAGGGGATTCAGCAAAGACCTATGACACTGATGCCCAGTGTCAAGCCTGGAAATATCTTTATCTTCAAGGAGGCAGTGGAAAGGACACTTTATAGTGGAATATAAGATATTGAATGGTTTAAAAAGGATGAATTCACAGCACTGCCCTTTATGGTTTACATTTACAAAAAATATTTTAATAGAATAAGTGAATGGGCAAAATTGTGGAAAATGGATTTCAACAGGCTTGTGAGGTTAAATGGCCTATTCCTCTTCCTATGTTCCTATGACAAAGAGATGCAGGCTCAAGCTGGTGAATGGCAAATATAGGATGGATGGCAAGAAGCTCTTCTGCATTGAAAGAGGGTCAAAACAAATCCTAAATCATTTGAAAGCTAATCGTTTAAAGGTGCATTTACAGTACACAGAAAAGTTTCACTCTAGAGGTAGACTACCCACTGATCCTGGTTCCAGGCTGCATTTACACTTTTAACAATAGTGCAGCAAAACAAAACCACTTTGTACCAACAAAAAACTACTGCGGATGCTGGAAATCCAAAACAAAAACAAAATTACCTGGAAAAACTCAGCAGGTCTGGCAGCATCGGCGGAGAAGAAAAGAGTTGACGTTTCAAGTCCTCATGACCCTTCAGCAGAACTGAGTAAAGTTAGGAGAGGGGTGAAATATAAGCTGGTTTAAGGTCGGTTGGGGGTGAGGGGGGTGGGGGGGTAGAGTTGGGGGGGTGTGGTTGTAGGGACAAGCAAGCAGTGATACAGATGATCAAAAGATGTTACAGACAAAGGAACAGGGAGGTGTTAAAGGTGGTGATATTATCTAAGAGAATGTGCTAATTAAGAATGGATGGCAGGACACTCAAAGTACAGCTCTAGTGGGGGTGGGGTGGAAAGACTGACAGGGTATTATAGTTATAGATTTAAAAATAATGGAAATAGGTGGGAAAAGAAAAATCTATATAAATTATTGGAAAAAACAAAAGGGAGGGGGAAGAAATGGAAATGGGGGTGGGGATGGGGGAGGAAGTTTAAGATCTAAAGTTGTTGAATTCAATATTCAGCCCGGAAGGCTGTAAAGTGCCTAGTCGGAAGATGGGGTGCTGTTCCTCCAGTTTGTGTTGGGCATCACTGGAACAATGCAGCAAGCCAAGGACAGACATGTGGGCAAGAGAGCAGGGTGGAGTGTTAAAATGGCAAGCGACAGGGAGGTTTGGGTCTTTCTTGTGGACAGACCGCAGGTGTTCTGCAAAGCGGTCGCCCAGTTTGCGTTTGGTCTCTCCAATGTAGAGGAGACCGCATTGGGAGCAACGAATGCAGTAGACTAAGTTAGAGGAAATGCAAGTGAAATGCTGCTTCACTTGAAAGGAGTGTTTGGGCCCTTGGACGGTGTGGAGAGAGGAAGTGAAGGGGCAGGTGTTGCATCTTCTGCGTAGGCATGGGGAGGTGCCATAGGTGGGGCTTGAGGAGTAGGGGGTGATGGAGGAGTGGACCAGGGTGTCCCGGAGGGAACGATCCCTACGGAATGCCGCCAGGGGGGATGAAGGGAAGATGTGTTTGGTGATGGCATCATGCTGGAGTTGGCGGAAATGGCGGAGGATGATCCTTTGAATGCGGAGGCTGGTGGGGTGATAAGTGAGGACAAGGGGGACCCTATCATGTTTCTGGGAGGGAGGAGAAGGCGTGAGGGTGGATGCGCGGGATATGGGCCGGACACGGTTGAGGGCCCTGTCAACGACCGTGGGTGGAAAACCTCGGTTAAGGAAGAAGGAGGACATGTCAGAGGAGCTGTTTTTGAAGGTAGCGTCATCAGAACAGATGCGACGGAGGCGAAGGAACTGAGAAAATGGGATGGAGTCCTTACAGGAAGCGGGGTGTGAGGAGCTGTAGTCGAGGTAGCTGTGGGAGTCGGTAGGCTTGTAATGGATATTGGTGGACAGTCTATCATCAGAAATTGAGACAGAGAGGTCAAGGAAGGGAAGGGAAGTGTCAGAGATGGGCCATGTGAAAATGATGGAGGGGTGGAGATTGGAAGCAAAATTAATAAATTTTTCCAGGTCCCGACGAGAGCATGAAGCCGCACTGAAGTAATCATCGATGTACCGGAGAAAGAGTTGTGGGAGGGGGCCGGAGTAGGACTGGAACAAGGAATGTTCCACATACCCCATAAAGAGACAGGCATAGCTAGTGTGGTATATTCTAAGAGACAGTTGGATGCTGTGATGGGGGAGGATAGGGCTGTGGGTTTTCTAGATGGATGAACTACAATTTACTATATTTATCTTGTTACTTAGTACAAACCTTTTGAACCGATGTTTTTCTTATTAAGGACTTTCTGTTTGATTGTTCACTATACCGTGCTTGACTTGACTCGTACTCTAGAGGTTAGTCTTAAGATCATTAAAAATACAGCACAGAAGGAGGTCATTCAGCCTTCCAGCTTGTGTCAATGTCAGAATTCCAATGGCAGCTAGCTATTCCAATTCCATTCCAATCCTTTCCCTATTGTCTTGCTGCCCAGCCCCTCCAGCATCCTGGAATTTCAGCTTCTATGTTATTTGCCCTGCAGTTCTGCTAAGTGTTATATTTACCCAGTTCAGCTGACTCACCTCTGAATCAGAAGGCTAAGCGTTCAAGCTCCATGCGTTATTTTCGCTGACACCCCTGTGCGTAGCCAAGGGAGTACAGCAATGCTGGAAATTCCATCTTTCTGATACGAAACCAGGACTCCCTCTGTCTGCTTACTGTATGGAAAGTATCCCATGGTACTCCTTGAATAAGATCAGGGAGGTCTTCTGGTGTTCAGAGCAACATTTATCCCTCAACCAGCATGACTAAAATCAGATAAATATCATCTCATCTTGGTGAATGCAGTTTGGCTGCCACATTTGCATACATGACAATAATGACTACAACTGAAAGGTAATTATTTAACTGTAAAATGCTTTGGGACCTTCTGAGAATGTGAAAGATACTCTATAAGTATAAATTCTTTCTTTCTACAATAATAACCTTTCACGTGTCTTCTTTCAATCCTTAATCCCTTGTGTTTTTACGGTTTAAGGGAAAGGGAAAGTAGTGAAGAAGGTTGAAGGCCAGGAATGATTATATGCCAAAGGTGATGATGGTGCAAGGTAAACTGAGGTGATGATGAGACACATATAGAACCAGAGGATGGACCCAGAAGAGGTGTAAATGGTTCCGGCAAAATAGCAGAGGAAGAGGGAAAATGGAAATCTGGGGAAAATGGGGAGGCTCCTATGGGACACGTGAGGGTGGTAAATGAAAGGCAGGTAACCTGGTAATGCGGATCATGTTGCTAGTTGTACACTGATAGGGGATCCCTCACCCAAGAACTGGGCCACACTTCCCCCACTCCCAGTGCCTCCATTGGAGCCATTCTTATTACCAAGCTGTTGTTCAAGAGACAATGGAAGCAGTGGTAAACATCTAAATTTGTTAAACTTCGATATTTGCTGCAATTTACTGCCTTCCAGCCTCAAAATTGACTTTACTGACTTTATAGCTCAACCCCCTGTAGTTCTCCAGGATTATTTGCTGTTTCTCTTGAAGCCAGGCTCCATGTGACATTTTTCCAATGCAGTGGGAGCTCCCCACTGTTTTCATCAGCTCCCTCATAATAAATGTGAGATTAAAAAGGGTTAAAGTCAAAGTAGGAAGTGGGTTCAAAAAAGCTTGGCTAAAATCCTTAAGTGAATTCAATTGTCAACTTGCCTAGTTTATTGGACTGAATAATATATACGCAGGATTCTAATTTTGCTGTATTTATTATTGATTTTTATGCTTTACTTCAAGGAAGCAAAACATTAGCAACAACTTATTTCCAAGGAATTAATGTTTGCTGTATAATTCTTTTCCAAAAGGAAAATCATACGTTAGATTTTGAAATAATATGTTAGTGGTATATCTACTTAACACAATGCACACAGGAGAATATATACAAGGTATGGTTTTGTACATCGTTACACTAATTGAGTATCAAATCTAGAGTCAGAGGTGAAGACTGTAGAGAGACTACAGTCGGGATAGGCTCAATGTTTACCCCACTGCCCTCTTGCCTGAACTTTGAGCTTAGCAGCTTTAGATAATAACCAGTTTCCATTTCCTCTTGGACAACAGACGTTAGTGATGAAAGATGGCTTCACCAGAGGCCCTGGAAGCGGAGGAGGTGTGGCCTGGTTCTTGTGTTAGGGGTCCCTGATTGGTATGCAGCCAATGTGGTGCTCCACATCCCTGGGCTCTACCTACATTTCTTTCGTCACATTCCTGGGCTACAGATGTCTTCTGATCATTGCCAGGTATTTCCTGTTTCTCTCGTCCTCAGTTATTCTGCGAGAACCATTTATACCTCCTCCAGGCTCATTTTTTTATTTTGTTGCTTGTCTCATTCTCACCTCACTTTGCCTTGCACCCACAATTGCAATTTCATCATGCCAACCCTCCGCTCGATTACACACCTCTCCCTCTTGTTCTATTCCTGCCGCCCACTGTTTCCCTGCCTCGATATTTAAATAAAAGCTATTCGCTGCTCGTTCCAGTTTGACCTGAAATATTGAGCTGAATTTTACATTTTCAGTGGGATGAGAGAGGCAGAATGGAAAGTGAATTGTTTGTGCGGTCTTGCCCCTACCATTGTCAGCTTGGCAAATTAAGCATCGGACGCACAATTAGCGGCTGCCTGGTGGGTGTAAAGGGGGGCTCCATGCCCAATCAGGCTTCTAGGCTGGGATGCCATGTGGAAGAAGGGTTATACCATGAACAGCAAGTCAGTCACAGTCACCAATTTAAAGGCCCCCTGCTCTCTCAATCTCTCTTTATTTCTTATGCCCGGCTCAAAACCGTGAATAAGTGAAGCCCAAAAGACAAATGGATGCTGCCACTTTCACTAGCAGGTTCTACTGCTACGTGTAACCATTGCCCCATTGGAAGGCCTCTTCTTCTGCCCTCGTGCCGTCTCCTCATACCTGCCAAAGCACTCAACTTATTCCCGTCCGATGCCTGAAAAATACAGCGGGCAGCGAAATATTGCAGACGACTGGCTCTTTAACAAGCTCAATAGCTCGTCAATTAGTTATCTCAAAATGGCTTCCAATCTCTGCCCCTGCTCGCCTTCTGCAAAATCGGAAAGCGGTGTGATGACCTCGGATTGCCGTCCCAACATCACCATGCCCTATTTTATGTGCTCGCCACGGAGTGGGTGGGTGGGTGGGGGGGAGGAGTTACAAGCTTGGGCACGCCCAATCTGCGACTGTAAAATCCAGCCCATTAAATCTCTTCCTTTACCCACAGATGCTGCCTGACTTGTTGAGTGTTCTGTATTATATTGTTTTATATGACTGGAGGTAGACAGAGTAATGTGAAATAAAAATTGATTTTTGGGTCAGCTTAGATTAGTTTCCTTGAAAGAATGTGTTTTGTTTGGCCTGCAGTCTCAATAATCTTGGAGTTCAACATTATAAAATTATGAAGAGCAGTTGGTACTTGCAAGCTCCAACCTCATCCTTCAGACTGTCAACATGGCTTCTTCAGCAGTAGGGTAGCAAAACTAAATGAATCATCAGGTGACCAGATGTTTACTGTTCACTTCTTAGCAACTGACCATTGTTAGAAGTGGCTAAGTCATAATTGTCTGAGCATTAAGAAAAATCCAATTATCTTTCCTCTGCTTCAACTTCACATAAGGATAGATTTATAACTGAACAGCAACTCTGAAGTCCCTACATTTCATTACTTATTCCACAGAAGGCAGTAAAAAGGAATGCTCTGTGATCGCAATTAATGTGCCATTTCGTCCTAGAGAGACAATCAATAGAGACAGTAAAGTGCTGCTAAAGTTCCAGACTTTTTTATTGCTTTGAGTTAGTTTACATATTATATAACCCAAGGGTTGGATTTCACAGGGCAGCACAGTCCCTGATTCTAGCAGTTAAAAAAAGGCATACGGGCCCAGCAGACTGAATGCTGTTCTGCTGTCAGCATACACCCGGCTACCAATTAAGAGAAGTGAGGTAGGACTTCTGCCATGCAAAAACAGGAAGTCCCTCCTCAGAGAGCTGCCATCCAATCAGAAGCCAGCAACTCTCTGTTTTGTTCTGGGTTCAGTGTTTAGATGGTATTTCTTTAATGTCCTAAGAATGCAAACATAGACTGTTGTTTGTGTAAAAAACAAAATCCTTGTTTAATTACAGATCTATATACATCTCAGTACTTTACACAAGATTGTACTTCTGCTTCCCACCAGATCTCAGTCTCTTAGTGATGTGACATTGCATCGGAGTTACATCAGTATCAGGTGCTCCTGATGTTAACCCTTTACTCTACATCTCCCCCCAAGACTTTATCCCAACTTTGCACATACAGGTTAAAAGCAAAATACTGCAGATGCTGGAGATCTGAAACAAAAACAGAAAATGCTGGAAAAACTCAGCAGGTCTAGCAGCATCTATGGAGAGAGAAACAGGGTTAACATTTCAAGTCCGTATGACCCTTCTTCAGAGCTGAGAAGGGTCATATGGATTCGAAACGTTAATTCCATTTCTCTCTCCACCAGATGCTGCTAGACCTGCAGAGCGTTTCCAGCATTTTCTGTGTTTGTGTTATATACATACATGGTTAGTCTCTGTGGTGCCTTGACCATTCTCCCTGAACTGGTCCTGATTTCATTTCAACACTGAGAATGAACTGCACTCTCTTGTGCAATAGGAGTGTCCTCCACCTGGGTGGTTGTAGAGTTTCTACTTGTTTCTGGTAACTTGTCTTCATCTGGATCTAAATAGTACATCGAAGGCTCTATTGGTTTCCTTCCCAATGATAAAAATGCTCTTTGGTTTCTTCTGATATTTGCCGATTCTATAAGATCTTGGTTTTAGAGCTCTTTCTATTAAAATGCCTCCTTTCTGTTGATCTCAAATTCACATTCTCTCCCTGGGCTGAAGCACCTTCAAGTCTCTTGCTCTGTGCTTGAAGTTGAAGTTAAGAGTTTGTCTCTTTGTTGCTCTTCATGCTTTATAAGTTTCTCACGATCATTTGAGGTGATGTGACTTTGTAGTACGTGTTGTAGAGCTGGAAGTTAAGTTTGTAGCTGTCCTCTCATCAATAACCTAATGGCATAAACCCTTTTTTTTAGTGGTGAGGTTCTGTCGTTAAGAAGGGCTAAGTTAACATCTTCGTTCTTTTTCATCAATTCCTAGATTGTTTGAACTCCTCTTTCTGCTTCTCCATTTGACCGAGGATATTTCAGCACACTAGTCACGTGTGAAACCATATTTCTGTGCAAAGTTATGGAACAGCTCGTTGGCAAACTGAGGTTCACTGCAAGACACCACAACCTCCAGGATGCCATGGGTCACAAAGATTCCTCTTAATGATGTAATGACTGCCTCTGCCATGGTGCTATGCAGTCTACTCAGTTCAAACCATCTGGAGTAGTAGCCAATGACGATGATGAAAACTTTGCCTTTGGGATGTGATACACTTTGGAAGGAGTAATTTGACAAGGAAGTATTCAATGAACGGCATGGCACTAGGAAGTTATGAGGAACAAAGGGACCTTGGCGTGTGTGTCCATAGATCTCTGAAGGCGGAGGCGTATGTTAGAGGGGTGATGAAAAAGGCATATGGGACACTTGCCTTTATCAATTGAGGCATAGATTACAAAAGTAGGGAGGTCATGTTGGAGTTGTACAGAACCTTGGTGAGGCCACAGCTGGAGTAATATGCGCAGTTCTGGTCGCCACATTATAGAAAGGATGTGGTTGCACTGGAGGGGGTGCAGAGGAGATTCACCAGGATGTTGCCTGGGATGAAACATTTAAGTTATGAAGAGAGGTTGGATAGACTTGGGTTGTTTTCGTTGGAGCAGAGAAGACTGAGGGGGCGACCTGATCGAGGTGTACGAGATTATGAGGGGCATGGACAGGGTGGATAGGGAGCAGCTGTTCCCCTTAGTTAAAGGGTCAGTCACAAGGGGGCATAATTTCAAAGTGAGGGGCAGGAGGTTTAGGGGGGATGTGAGGAAAAACTTTTTAACCCAGAAGGTGGTGACGGTCTGGAATGTGCTGCCTGGGAGGGTGGTGGAGGCGGGTTGCCTCACATCCTTTAAAAAGTACCTGGATGAGCACTTGGTACGTCATAACATTCAAGGCTATGGGCCAAGTGCTGGTAAATGGGATTAGGTAGGTAGGTCAGGTGTTTCTCACATGTTGGTGCAGACTCGATGGGCCGAAGGGCCTCTTCTGCACTATGATTCTATGATTCTGTGATCTCAAATAAATCCATCCCTAGGTGATCTCATGGCCTTGTACACTGCGCACATAAGGCAAATTGTGATTAACTGTTCAATGGAGTGATGATGCCTGGCCACCAGACTGACTGCTGGGCTCTTGCTCGGCATTTCGCTATTCTCAAGTGACCTTGATGGATTTTCTGGAGAATGTCAGGTTGAAATGCTTCAGGGATAACTAATCTGCCATTAAAAACAAAGCAATCATCAATGATTGTGAGATGTTTTCCCTGCTCAAAGTATTGGAGAAGTACTGGGTTGTTAGTAGTATTCATCCTTTCCGACAATACTCTTTGATTTTGATGCAGTTGTCATCCTTTTGGTGTGCTTCCTTAATTTCTTGTAACTGTTCTAAGTAGCTAGTAAGTGTTGAGTAACGAGTGAAGTATATGCTTCCACTTACTGAATATAATTTACATACTCCGGCTTGATTCCTCTCACTGGTATTCTTGATAATTTATTCACTGTCATCTGCTAATTCCCTTGAACATCCTCAGTAGCTGAATCATATCTCATGAGTCTCAGTTTAAAATGTTGAAGTCTAGGGGATATTTTTGCAACTTCCTTTAGGTTAAGAAGAGTAATCAGAAGTTTGTGATCAGTTTTAATTTTAAACCTTAATCCTATGACATAATCAGAGAGTGGCTTGCAGAGCCATGTGGCTGCTATTATTTCTTTCTCAATGGTTGCATATCTCTTCTTGAAATCCATGGGAAATCTTGAGGCATAGTAACTGGTCTTCTTTGCCCATTTTTCTGAACTGAAACAGCACTGCACCCTTGCCTGTAGATGATGCATATGCTGCTACAATTGTTGACAACCCTGGATCATATTGCACTAGAACTTCTAGTGAAATTAGAATATTTTTGACTTTGTCAAAAGCATTTTGTTGGCTCACTTTCCAGCACTACTGTTGACCTTGTCTTAACAGCTGCCATGATGCCTCATTGAATTCTGTCAAGTTTGGTAGGAACTTGCCCACTTGGTTGACCATCCCAAGAAATCTTTGTAATTCTGTGATGTCTTTAGACTGTAGGGACTCTCGAATGACTTTGTTTTTCTGTGGGTCAGCCGTAATTCCTGAAGTTTGGACACTGTGCCCTAAGAATTTTATCATAGGCTTTGCAAATGGATATTTGTTGTTTAATGTCAAACCTGGAAGACTTTTGGGACTGATCTCACTCAACAGTCATGTTCTTACCTCGATGAGCCATGTTTGACAATGTCATCCATGTGGCATATTACTCTTTCTATTTGGTCTGAGAAATCATTCTTCGGAATATCTCAGGGGCAGAAGCAACTCCAAATGGTAACCTGTTAAAACAATAACGATCAAATCAGGTGATAAAATATAGTTAACAATCTGGATTCTTTGCCCAGAGGCAACTGTGAAAAGCTGCTGTTAGTACCCAATTTTGTTAAGAGGATGCTCTTTGCTAATTTGGCAACATTTACAACCACTGATGCCAATGGGTGGATCTTGCGCCCCACTGACTTGTTTAATTGAGTTGAGTCCACACAGATTCTAATTGCACCATTAGACTTTGGCACTGTGACTATGACAGAACACCACTTCATCAGCATGGTTACTGGAGAAATGACCCCTTGCTGCAACATGTGTTCAGTCTCGTTCTTGACTTTGTTTAAGACTGAGTAAGGGACATTCCTTGCTATGAAGAGACATATAGGCTGGAGTTTGATGGCCCCGTTGACGTCTGGCGTCATGGCAAGTGGCGGTGGGGTGGCTGGGGACAATATGGCGAAAGACCAAAACTCAGTTTCATGCAACCATGAAAGCACCGTGGGATCATCCGATGGTGTCCGCCATGGCGGAATGCCAACCCCGCTGGAGGCTGACGTGAACCAGCGTCGCATCCCGCAAATGGGGTGCAAAGTAATGTCCGACTGGAATCGCCCCCCAATGCCAGATTTACCATTACACCGGCAGGAAATCACACTGGACCAAAACACGTCTGGACAAGTGTGATATGCAGAAGTTGGGACTTACCATTAGGGCCTTGTTCAGATTGCGGACATCTGAGGAATAGAAGACGCTGGAGGCCTACAGCTACCGGACCCTGGCGTGGGGGGGTGGGGGGGGGGGGTGACTTTGGGAGGGGGGGGGTTTGAAACAAAGGTGTCAAGAGGTTGGGTTGGGAGAGGGCGATGAAGGTATCGGAGGGAGTGAGGTTGGGAGGAGTGGACAAAGGTGTCGGGGGTGATGGGGTTCAGGGGCAATGGGTGTAGAGGGGAGGGTGTATTGAAGGAGAATGTGGCAAGTGAGGAGGTAGGAGTAAGGGGGGGAAGGAAGATGTAAGGGAACGAGTTCGGAGGGGGGAAGGAGTTTGGAGGGGGGAAGGTGTCCGGAGCGAGGAGGGAGATCAGAGTAGGGAAGGAGTCCAGGGAGTGGAAGGTGTCCGGGGGACGAGGGAGTAAGTGTGCAGGAGGGAATAGGTGGTGGGGGATGTCCTAGTGAATGTGCAAAGGAGGGGTCTGTGGAGGCAATAACTGCCTCCTGGGGAGTGAACTGAGGGTGGTGGTAGGGGGAATGGTGAGTATGGGGGGACCAGAGGGAGCCTGAAGAGCAAGAGGATGAGGGTACATCATTAGCATTAGAAGGGACAGTGAGGATGGTTAGTGGGACTTGGAGGCAGACGTGGACCCTGGAGGAGGGAGGAAGGGGGTCGGGGAGGTCAATGTTGGAGGGGAGGGCCATTCCCAGGATGGTAGTGAATGTGCATGTTCACCTGGACATCCTGAAAAGACGAGGGTTTAGGTTGGCAGGTGGTGGTGGTGGGCAGGTGTAAGGTGATGCCGGAGGGCGGGGGTGGGGTGGGGTTTAACAGTGATGAGGGAAAGGAACTGGGTGACTGGGGTAGGGGAAAGGACAGGGGAGTTGAGCAAACATCTGACTACGACCATCGTTGTTGAAAGCGTAAGTGAGAGGGGCCTCGTATTGGACGGGCACAGGTGCTGCATGGGAGTGTGACCAGTGGGTGGGCGGAGATGTGGGTCAGCTCAGATGGACAACTGAAAAAGAACCCCAGCAGGCAGCATTGAAAACGCTCGGGACAGTGAAATGAGCATGATGGAGGAAGGCTCCGTGTGCATGGGAGCGTGCACTTCTCCCTCCAGATTCACTCGTGGTCTGGCTGCATGGAGTTGAACTGCTATTGGGTAGGGGGAGGTGGCGGATGCAGTGGGGGGTACTCGGGAAGCCTGTCAATGAAGCTGAAAGATAACATCAAACATTATTCAGTGAAAGTGAATATATTTTCAGATTATTAAGTGACAAAATGTATTCACCCGTACAACCACTTGTCCTGAGAATTTCTTAACTTTTCTAGGCTTATCACTTCTTCTAGGTGCTGCCCTGACACCCACAGCAGAGGTCGAGACAGCCTGTGCAATTGTTGGCCCTGTTGCCTCTAATGAATTCGGCGTGCGTCCTCTGGAGAGCCAAGCCTCCTTTGAGGCAGTTGCTCCCTCTGCGGCAACAGAGGATGAAGTTGAGGCGGTTTTCAGGCAAAGGGGATTCTCAGGGGGCGTACAGCCTCTGACATTCCTGAGTGGATGACTCAGGGGTGTCCAGCGGCTGTTCTTCCTCTCTTTGGGTGCCCGGGGTCCCTGGCCTGCCTCCCTTAGTGGAAGGAGCACCTGGGGGAACGTCAGTCTGCCCTGTTTCCTTCTTGCATTGCCACTGTAGTCACTCACCCACGGCTACCACAATGGAATGCAGGTCTACGCCCATCTCCACATTCTGCTGGACCAGGGTATCCATGGCATCTGCCATCCTTCGCATGGAGACCTCCATACATGCAAGTGGGCACCATTTCATCAGAGAGCAGGCGGACACAATCCTCCAACTAGCGTGTTACTCTGTTGAGGGCTTCCAACAGCTCTGCATGATGTTCCCCTGCCTTCTACTGACTTTCCATGATGAGTTGGAAGGCCGAATCCAGAGACTCAGCTTCTGACTTGGACCTCACTGATCCCTCTTCCTCAGCAGTCCTCTGAGTGCCAGGGAGCTTGGCTTAAGCTGCCTCCACCTGCTGCGGACACATGTGGTGACCACCAGATTATGAACCCAAGCCTGCTCTAGATCTAGGTCCCACTGAGGTGTGTGTCTCTGCACTGGTGGACAGTGCAGGTGAGCACTGTGACATGTCTTCAATTAGGGTGTCCTTAGATTCTTCTTCTGAGGTGTCTTTGGGGCTTGAGTCGAGGACTTGGTTCATGGACCCCCTTTGGCTGCTTTCCAGATGTGCCTGCGAAAACAAGGAGAGATAATTAGTGCATGGCAGTGGCCCATGAAACAGGACACATCACTCACAGCGTGGTTGCCTGATGGTTGTTGCACTATTGGATCCTCACTTGGTTGAGCACAGCCGACCTCACCGTCAGCACAGGAACAATCCAGATCATCGCTGGCCAGCTGGATGGCTCTATTTTCAAAGCCTGGGAGGACCTTGATGTCGGGCGTTTCTCCACTGGTCTGTGACTCCTCCCTTTTGTTGTTTGCCAGCCTGTCCTGCATGAAAACAGATGGAGGCAGTGTAAGCAGGACGCCTGCCAGCCAGATGAGAAGAACACCTGGCATTTGTGGGTGGTGAATGATGCCAGGACGGGATGAAGTCACGATCCGTAGAGTAGGTGAAGGTATGTGTGAGAGAGTGAATGGTGATGTCACTTGAGCTGGCAGTGAGCTAGGCCCCTGTAGATGTGTGATGGGTTTGTGAGTGCGTAAGTTGAGAGTGATGTGAAGAGTGACTTACCCTGGCGAAATGGAGGGGATCATTCATCCTCTTTGGACGGCTCTCCTTTTTTGTAGGGCATTGGTGCTGACCACCGCTGCCGCCACCTCCCATGCTGGATTGGTGACCTTGCTAGCTGGTCATTGCCCAGAGTATGGGTAGAGGATTTCATGGTGGACCTCCATTGTGTCCAGTAGGCGCCTGAAGGAAGTGTCGCTAAATTTGGGGGCAGCGTGTTTGCTCTCTTTGGTGGTTATGACTGTGCAGCATGGCGGGATGGGCGAATCAACGATCTGGCATGTTTCCCGGGAATGTATTATTTACATGGTGGGGCATATTGGGAAGAGGATGATATGACGTGAAAACCCGTCATTGCGGCCGGTGGGTAAAACATCTTTTTTCCCACCTGCTACTGCACTTTGTGCAAATCTGAGACAATTCCGCCCATAGACTCAGCATTTGCCCTTAAGATTATGTAATATTCTGTTTTCAGCTTTTAATGCCTGACAATAAAGACGGAAATTTCTTCCTGAATACTTGACTGAACAGCTCGCCAACAATTTCATTAACCTTGTAAATAAACCCCAGCTGCAAACATGCTTTTCTGCTCAATAATGATGGCTCCTGGTTATTTATAACAAACAGAGGTTACATTATTTCTTTACCTTGTATCTTAATCTTGCCAAGTGTTGGCCTTTCACTTTTAGTGTTGTTCCTCCTAGACCTTGCAACTGGATGGAAGATATTTTTAAACCATTTCACTTCTCAGGTAACACTTGTGCTGGGACCTAGCTTGAATTCTGTGGGATGACCATCAACTTCTATTTTAATGTTCCAGTAGTTTCTTTCTGTTTTGTTAATTTCTCCTAAAAAGCTTATTTGTTTTCTCGGTGGCTTTTCTACTTCTTGAATTTTACTTGGTTTCATTGTTATCTCTTTCTTCCTATGAGCTATAGAGACTTTGGATCTGCAGACTATTTTAAAATGTCCTGACTTCCCATCGTTGTGGCACTCAGCTCCCCCTGTTGGGCATTCTCCCTGCTTATGTCGGCTTTCCCACCACACCAAAAATATCTCAAGATGGCAGTTAGTGTGCTTTTTCCCGATTTTGTGGGCTTTTGCTTCACTGCACTTTTTCTTTTTTGCCCAACATATTGAATGGCTTCACTCAATTTTTTCCAAGGGACTTCATTTTCCCCACAAACAACCATCCTGTTTAGCTTCCTAAGCTCACTTTGTCACGCTATTTGTACTGTCTTTGTGAGAGTTAAATCTGCCTTTTTTCCCCAAAAGATCTGATAGGGTTTCATTTAAGACCCCAACTACAATATGACCATGTATTAATTCATCATCATCACAATTCTCTGTGACTGTGTATAGGTCATTTATAAATAAATCCATGGATTCACCCAGTCTTTGCCCCCTATTATTAAATTTTGTTTGCTCAATGATCATTTTTTTTGAACACTGAAGTATGAATTGAATGTCTGAAGCTCTTCCTCATATGAACTCAAAGCTTCATTGATGCCCTGTCTTACAATAACCTCATCTGCTATGGCCCTACTGTGTACAGAAAAGTACTGACCTTATCCTTCTGGTCCTTCTTTGCAAACTTGAATCTTTTCTGTATCTGGAGAATTGCTTCCTCCAATTGTCCCAGTGTTGAGCCTGTTATGAGCCTTCTGCACTTTGGAACAGTTCTGGGAGTGGCATTGTAAACTCCAGGTTTACCCTAAGCTCTGGACCTTCAGAGTTGCTGCTTCAGTAGTTAGGCTGTTTGACTGTAATCTGTACACTGTTGTCTGGGCTCCGGGTCTGTGTATCTGTTTGCATCTGCAGCATACATAATGCTTTGTTCTCATGTGAGTCTTTAATCTCTTTTTTTCTTGTCACTCTTCCAAGTATTTGTAGGTCTTTCAGGTCTGCAGTCTTCCCTTGGAGTTTTTCTTTCCACTATGCCTGCTGTCACCATCACTGCCACCATGCTTTGGATGATGCACATGAACTGTGAACAGAAACCATTAGCTGTCACCATGTTTCGCCTTGGGCTTGGGGTCTAGATGGGATTTCTTTAGGGTTTTCCTGGTATCCTAAGAATGTTGCCATAGACTGTTATTCATAAAAAAAACATCTTGTTTATCTACAGATCTACATACATCTCAGTACTCTACATGAGGTTGTACTTCTGCTTCTCACCAGATCGCAGACTCTTAGTCAAGTGACATTGCATCATATTTACATCAGCATCAGGTGCTCCTGATGTTAACCCTTTACTCTACACTCTCTAATATTGGCAGCATCACTGGGAGCAGTGGCCACTGCAGCTTTTTCACTGGGGCCTTCACTAGAGATAGCCGCTGGATCCCTGCAGAGAGATGAGAGTGGGCTGAATTGGGTAGCACAGGGTCATCAGTGAGGTTGTGCTGAACAATCAGGGGGTTAGGGAGCTTGGGAATTGCACCTTTTGGGGCCCCTCCAATGGGCCCAGGGCGCCCATTAAGCAGGGACCTCCCCCGGGTCTGCCCCAACCCAAGCTGGAAAACCTGCTGGGCTGGCTGCTTGGCGTGGGCCTCTGCCACCACCAATTAAATTCTGGTGATGGAAGGATGTGGCCCATAAGTGGGAATTAATTGCTCCCAATGCAACATGTAACTTGTTAATTTGTTAGTGATCAATGCTTTTAATTTTCAAATGACTGATGCAAGACCAATCCAACCTACAGTTACCCAGGCTTATTTGCGGCCTTTTCTGATGCTATATTCCATGTTGACATGTTTCCAATCTGGTGAGACCTTAAACAAAAACAGAAAATGCTGTAAAAACTCAGCAGGTCTAGCAGTATCTGTGGAGAGAGGAACAGAGTTAACGTTTTGAGTCCATATGACCCTTCTTCAGAGTTGAGAGATTCCCATTTTGTTCATGAATAAATTAATTATTTAAATTAAATAATTAATTAGATAATCAAATTATCTCATAACAATGAGATGAATAATGCTTGAGGTTAAAGTCAAAGCAGGCTCAAAAATAATTTGATAAAAATAGTCAAGCTATTTCAATTAGCCAGTTTATTGACACGAATAACATATATGCAAGATTCTCATTTGGAGCAGGCTGTCTGTCCTTTATTATGATTGATTTTTATGTTTCACTGCAATAAACCAAAAAGTCAGAAACACATTAATTACAGGAAACAAATGTTGCCTGTATGTTTATCCCCAAAGCAAAATGATGCTCTAGTTCTCTCACTGACATCTTCTTGTTCATAGTATACTTCAGTTTCTACCTCCTGATTTTGCTGTGTTCTTATTAGCCTAAGCTACAGGAACCACTTGTACTTTTGGGGCACATTTACAAAGTCCTAAGGCACTTTACCGGAGAGTTATAAAGCAACATTTTACACCGAGTCATATAAGGGAATATTAGGGTAGATGTTCATAATTTTGGTCAGAGGTGGGTTTTAAGGAATGCCTTAAAGGAGAAGAGGGCAGCAGAGAGGCAGACGGCTGAATAATATGGTGGTGTGGATGGCACAGCACCACCCCACCCCCAGCAACCACATTGGCACGGAGCCGACATGCTCCATGCCTACCCACCCTGCAACCAAAAAGCACTGCGGGCCAGACTAATGAAGTCCAAGAAGGACTTTCACCCCTCATTGTGGAAGTCCCGCCCCTGGATCCGCTGGCCAATCCGATTGGCCAGTAGCTCCATCAGTCCCGGCAGCGGAAGGAAGGTGTCAATGGCCACCGCTAGGACTGCTGGAGGAGGAAGGGCCCCAAGGCCTTGGATCCCTGGAGAAAGTAAGTCCAGGATCTTGGGCCGGGAGGGTTTGGGTAGGTTAGGGTGAGGGGCAGTGGGTGTGGAGGGGGTGAGTTTAAGGGAGGGAGCAGGTACACAGGAAGGGGGGGGGGTTCAACAACAGGGTTGCCACCCCGCAATTGGCAAAGGGCAGGCCCTGAAGATCAACAACCCCCCCCTTCCTTCCCACCCTTTAACCACTTGAGGTAAAAGATCGGGCTCCCAGTTCCCGCCCTGCTGCCCATACCAAACATTTTCCGGCGTGGGCAACATATTATCAGTGTCAACTGACTTGATAACAAGCCTAAATGACCCTTAATTCTCCATTTATATATGGCGGGCAGGCTGCTGACCTTAGCGCCCGCTTGCCCGCCCGTATTATGGGAATGAGCTTGCGGGTGTGCGGGAAGATGGTGGGATGGGCACCCACCCCATTTTGATGCCACCATTTTACGTGCCCCCCCTCCATGGCAAACACGTCTGCCGGGGAAAACATAAACTTCATCCCAGAGAGTTTAGTGAGGGAACTTAGGACCTTAGGGCCTTGGCAGCTGAAGACCTGGCCACCCACACTGTGAGCAATTAAAATTGGCGATGCTCAACAGGTCCGAAGTAGATGAGCGCAGATATCTTGCGGGGTTGTAGGGCTGGAGGAGATTATAGGAATAGGGAGGGGCAAGGCCTCGGAGGGATTTGAAACCAAGGATGAGCATTTTAAAATTAAGAGGTTGCTCAGCCAGGACCCTGTGTGAGTCAGCGAGGCCAGGGTGAAGAGGACTTGGTGTGAGTTAGGGCATGTGCAGCAGAGTGTTGGATGATCTCAAGTTTCCGGAAGGTAGAATGAGGGAGGGTGGCCAGGAGTACATTGTTCTAGCCCCAAAGGCTCCAAATAAATATATTTTTCTCTCCTTAGAAACTAAGTAAACACAACAAATAGATATGGATACAATAATGCAAGGTCAAGTGCAAATATAGCACAATAATAAGGAGCCACTGAACAGTTTGTAATTCTGTAGAATATAATGAAATCTGGCAACTAGCAGGAGCCAGAAAATTGTATTGTGTGTGTGAGAGAGAGAGTGTAAGAATACTGGATAAGTAAACTCAGAAACATTATCAGGAATATCAATCAAAAGATGTCAAGCGTCTTCACCTTAATTCCTCATCAAAGATCTTTTGAGGATTTACTAAAAAATATTAAATGCCTGGATATCTTTTTCTTGAAGCTTCTTACATTAAACAGCCCAAATTATTTTAACATTTGCAATACTAACCCCTTAATGGGCTCCATGCCAGCTGCTTATTGAATAAGTTCACCTTTTCTGCCAGCCATAAAGGAGGAAGTCACAGGGTGTGAAATCATAAACTAACATTTCTTTATTAACACATAATAATACAATTAGCAGCATTGGAAAATCCAACATTGAGAATGGTAAAGGTACTCAAGCAGCTATTCCTAACTGACAGAATTAATACCTGAGGTTACAAAGGCAATTCAAGCATTTCATAATAATTCATCATTGGCTGAGCTCTACTTATTATACATAGCTTTTGTGCTTAATGTCCAGGATTGACATAAAATCAGCAAGGTTAATTAAGACTAGACTCTATGTATAGCTAAATTAACAGCTTTGAACACAAGCCTGGTTTCTATTAAAGTCTAGTTAGTTCAGATTATTGCTGATAAGCATGGAGCATTCACAATGATTTCAGGAGCTTATGTGAGCTCATCCTTCTGCAGTAGAGTTGTTTATTTCACTTCCCTCTGGGATGCTTGTACTTATTTCTGGGATGTTAGCACAATGAATCTCCATCTGTCATCATAGTACTTCTTCCGACTCCCAAAGTCTGTTTCCTCGAAAGGACAAATCTTGCTTCTGCTCTCAGAAACTTAACTCTTAAACGCAAAGACATTTTAAGACATTAAGACATCCTGTACTGGATGGGAAGACATTTCCTCCAATTAAATATTTGGGAAGACTGAGGCTATTACTTTCAGTCCACACTGTTCCCTAGCTACTGACTCTATTGCTCTCCCTGGCCACAGTCTGAGATTAAGCAAGCCTGTTCGCAATCTTGCTAACGCATTTGATCCTGAGATGAGCTACCGACCTCAGATTCATGCCATCACTCAGACCACCGATTTCCATCTGTGTAACATTGATCGACTTGCCTGCTGCTGCAACACTCATCCATGTATTTGCCACCTCTCTGGACTCGACTATTCCTGGCTGGTCTGCCACACTCTCCCCTCTGTAAACTTGAGATAATCCAAAACTCTGTTCCCTGTGCCTTAACTCACAGAAAGCCCTGTTCCTCTATTACCCCTGTGCTCAGTGAACTATATTGACTCCCCATCAAGCAATATCTTGATTTTAAAATTCCCATCATTATTTTCAAATCCCTCCTTGGACTTCCCCCCCCAACCCGCCACCACCACCAACCCACTCCCCCATCTCTGTAATCTCCTCCAGCTCAACAACGGTCTGAAATATCTGCGTTCCTCTAGTTCTGGCCGCTTGTGCATTTCCAATTATAATTGCTCCACCATTGATAGCCCCACTTTCAGTTACTCCATCCCTAAGCTCAGGACGACCCTCCCTACAACTCTCTACCTCTCAATCTCGCTTTCCTCCTTTAAGACACTTCTTAAAAAATAACTCTTTGACCAAGCCTTTGGTCAACTGACCTAATATCCTAATATCTTGTTATGTGGATCAGTTTCATATTTTGCTTTATAATTTTAATTATCTTAAAGGTGCTATATAAATATAAGTTGTTGTTGTTGAAATGAAAAGCTGAATAATTTTGCTTATTTCTGGTGAGGAAGGTTCTTACCTTTTCTCTGAAGCTCCCTGGCCTCCCTGTGTTTTTTTTTAAAATCTCTTTTTTCTCTTATTCTCACTCTTTTATTTTCTTTTGCACTAAAGTAGCGCTTACTTTCACAGTCTCCGTCCACATTAAAGAATGGCTGTTTGCCATCATCTTGGGTGAGATCACCCTGTTTCAGAGGCTGTGTTACCTTTGTCGCCACCTGACCCGAACATTCCGGTGCCCTCCGGGCCCACCTCCTACCTTCCATCTTCTGTAAACTGGAGCTCATCAAAACAATTTCCATACTCCCACCACCCCACTGCTCACTGACCTACATTGGTCAGCTCGGCAGCATCTCGACTTTGAAATTCTCAGCTTTGTATTCAAATTCTCATCCCTCCATGGCCTCATCCTTCCCTATTCTATAATCTTCTCCAGCCCTAGCAACCTCTATGCTCCTCCAAACCTTGTGCATCCCTGATTTTAATCATTTCACCACTAATGGCTGTGTCCTCAGCTGCATACCTAAAACTCTCTCGTCCTTAATTCTTTCTGCTCCTTTGAGCTGATCTCCCTCTTCAACCTTACTTTTAGTCACCCATACTAATATCTTGTTTTATGAGGTTTAGTGTCAAATTGCATCCGATAAAGCTCCTGGGCAGTGTCTTGGGGTGTTTTTACAATGTTAAATGTGCTATCTTGTTATAACTATCTCTATTGTGGATTATATTAAGGATTAAGAATGTAGAGAATGTTCAGTTTAAGGTGAATTGGGGATTATTTACTTTCAGTTTAGATTAGTATGCCTGTGTGTGTTTACAAACCATGCTTGTTTTTTTAACCCAGCTGAGAGGCTTTTAGAAGAAAGAAAGCCCCACGGTTACTATGGAGAAAGTTGCTGAGGGCAGAACTATGATCTAAAAGGAAAACTAGTTGGTTTTTATTTTTTTTTAAGGAAAAGTAAGAGAAGCTGAACTGGAGGCTACAGACATTCAGTCTGTTGGTTTTTCACCAGATAATTAAATTCTCTGTGTTTAGAGAGAAAAAGAGGGAGTTCGAGAGAATTCATTAGGACCAAGTAGCTCTATAAAGAGGAGAGGTCCAGCCACAGAATTGATGCCAAGGGAGTTTCTAAGTATGTCTGGTGTATTGTGGCGTGTGACCATCATGGAAGACTGGTACAGAAGGTAAAGTCGCACGGGATCAGAGGTGAGCTGGCAAGATGGATACAGAATTAGCTTGGTCATAGAAGACAGAGGGTAGCAGTGGAAGGGTGCTTTTCTGAATGGAGAGCTGTGACTAGTGGTATTCTGCAGGGATCAGTGCTGGGACCTTTGCTGTTTGTAGTATACATGAATGATTTGGAGGAAAATGTAACTGAGCTAATTAGTAAGTTTGCAGATGCCACTAAGGTTTGAGGAGTTGCAGATAGTGAAGAGGATTGTCAAAGGATACAACGGGATATAGATCGGTTGGAGACTTGGGCGGAGAAATAGCAGATGGAGTTTAATCTGGACAAATGCGAGTTAATGCATTTTGGAAGGTCTGATACAGGTAGGAATTATACAGTAAATGGCAGAACCCTTAAGTGCATCGACGGGCAGAGGGATCTGGGTGTACAGGTCCACAGGTCACTGAAAGTGGCAACGCAGGTGGATAAGGTAGTCAGGAAGGCATATGGCATGCTTGCCTTCATCGGCAGGGGTATTGAGTTTAAAAGCTGGGAAGTCATGCTGCAGCTGTATAGAATCTTGGTTAGGCCACACTTGGAATATTGCGTGCAATTCTGGCCGCCACATTACCAGAAGGATATGGAGGCATTGGAGACGGTGCAGGGGAGGTTTACCA
This sequence comes from Cetorhinus maximus, assembly GCF_964194155.1. NCBI lineage: Eukaryota > Metazoa > Chordata > Chondrichthyes > Lamniformes > Cetorhinidae > Cetorhinus > Cetorhinus maximus. The sequence goes on from NC_135880.1 coordinate 19,793,171, forward strand.
AGATGCTGCCTGGTCTGGAGGTTATTAGCTATGAGGAGATGTTGGAGAAACTCGGATTGTTCTCGCTAGAGCGACGGAGATTGAGGGGCGACTTGATAGAAGTTTACAAAATTATGAGTGGCATGGACAGAGTAGATAGTCAGAAGCTTTTTTCCCAGGGTGGAAGAGTCAATTACTAGGGGACATAGATTTAAGGTGAGAGGAGAAAACTTTAGAGGAGATGTGCGGGGCAAGTTTTTTACGCAGAGGGTAGTGAGTGTCTGGAATTTGCTGCCAGAGGAGGTGGTGGAAGCAGGTACGATAGTGGTGTTTAAGAGGCAGCTTGACAAATACATGAATAGGATGGGAATAGAGGGATACGGACCCTGGAAGCGCAAAATGTTTTAGTTTGACAGGCAACATGATCGGCGCAGGCTTGGAGGGCCGAAGGGCCTGTTCCTGTGCTGTACTTTTCTTTGTTCTTTGTTTGTTCTTTGTTCATCAGTGATGCCTATACTGATACCAGGATGTCATATTGGCAGGAAGATACCATAGACCTGACCTGTGGCCTGTGCAGCCAGACCCAGAGAAAATGGAACTGCCTCCCAGAGTGAGTGTGTTTAAAAGGCTATCAGCGTGAGAGCCACAATAAGCTGAGCTAACTGTTGGATTGAGTTTGAGATAGAAGCTCATATTGTTTACAATCATTATCTTATTTGCCCAGCATACCTAGCCATTGTTGTTTGTGGCTGTTTTTGTTCAAGTTTGTACAGTAAAGATTCTTTTGGTGTTTGAATTTAATCTTGGAATATTTATCCCTGGTTCTTCCTCACATTATATTCTTTAAATTATTATGGCCTATCGAGCTAGATCATAACAAGTATCAGGTTTGTCCGACATTTTCATGGCTGGGATCATAATAATATGAATGCAAGTTGTCATTAGAACAACAATTGCAACTTTGAAGAACAAGTAGATGGTGTGTGTAAATACATTTGCATGCAATTCCTGTCACCTCTTCCCATTATTAGTTCTAATGTTCATATTTAAAATGGAAACCACTTGCATAATATCATGTGATTACACCTTCCTGCCAGTGGAGGCAGTACAGCACTCCCTCCAAGCAAGGTGGCATAATTACAGCGTGACAAGTTTATGTAGGCATGTGGACAGAGGGATTTATGGCAGAATTATAAAATTAAATACATAATACATAGAAAAAATGGGACCTGAATTATATCCATGCCCTTTGATTCAAAAAAGTATCTTCCATCTTGGATATTGCTGAAAAAAGAGACCTGTTGCCAAAGCTTTTCATTTGCACTCATCAGGACAAACACAAGAATGCCAAGTTTCAAATGATCAGAACGATTTGTACTACAGGAGAAAAGTATGCTGATTGGTTGGCAAGTCAACTCTGATTGGCCGAGGTGTTGCCAAGGAGAAAGCAATGAGGAACAAACTTTAGATTCCCCAAGGTAATTCAAAAAAAGGCACAAGGTTTGAACATATTCCTTTTGTTTGCAGAAATGAGGTTCCTGTATATGAATGTATGTCGCTTCTAGCAAGCGTAAATGAGCAACGTTACGAGCTTGACTGATTATCTTAAATTGGTTGTTCCTGTAGTTATTAGCCTTGCTCCTTTTTTTTGAGTTACCTGGGAGCTTGGGGAACCTGCTTTCTCCATGGCAATGCCTCGGCCTTTTCTCCTGTAATATACATTGTTGTGATCGCTTGCAATTTGGGATTCTTGCATTTGTCCTGATGAGTGCGAGGCGTAAAGCTTTGTCCACGTGTCTCTCTTTGCAGCAATTATCCTCCATCTGCTCAGTGCCCCGTGTCCTATGTGATGGGAGACCAGCTAATATATAAAATGGATGTGGCCCTGCTGATAGCACAGTACCTCACCAGCACTGAGGGTGGGCCAGAATCGCTGAGATTAGCAAGTCTCTATGCTGGCAGCCTCAGAAATTGATCCATTTATGAATAAAACAGATTCCAGCTGAAACTCAAAGGCATTGGCCTCCTGATTTAAACTCTCAGATAGCCTGCTGTGTGCTGTATACATGCTCTTTAAATCTAAGCCAGCTGACTAGGACAAAAAATAAATGTCAGCAGGTATGAAAATATCAAAAAAAAAACTACAATTTACAGAGAAGAAAAATAAATATCATCACCAGGGTGTTCGAAATCATAATCCTGATGCTAATGTTTATGTCAATGGGAATCACAAGCTTAGGGGAGAATGGTGGTTTAATGTAATGTCAGGCTACTGGAGCCACTGTTGCTCCCCTTTTCTCACATTCAGGTAATTAAATTTCAAGGATTTACCTTGTTGCTACACATGATCCCAATGTCTAGTTCTGGGACGTGATAGGGTGGATACTGGGAAGATGGTTCCTCTTGTGGGGGAGATCAGAAATAGGGGACACAATTTATGAATAAGAGCCTTTTAACCACACTTTTAAGATGGAGATTAGGAGAATTTTCTTTCTCTCAGAGAACCGATAGTCTGGAATTCTCTTCCCCAGAAAGCAGTCATTGAATATATTCAAGGCTGAGTTAGATTGATTTTTGACAGACAAGGGAGTCAAAAATTATGGGGGGCAGACTGGAAGGTGGAGTTGAGACCACAACCAGATCAACTATGACCTTATTGAATGGCGGAGCAGGCTCAAAGGTCCGAATGGCCTACTCCTGCTCCTAACTCCAATGTTCCTATGTTCCTGTGGTTGTGGATGCTCCATTGTTGAACACACTTAAGGTGGGGATAGACAGATTTTTGGTTTCTCAAGGAATTAAGGGATATGGGGAGTAGGTGGAGAAATTGCATTGAAGCTCAAGATTAGCCATGTGCAGGCTCAGTGCGCCATGTGGTCTACTCCTGCTTCTATTGTTTGTGTTCTGGTGCTCCTGTGTTCCTCAATGCAGCCACTGCCAGCTGCTCAGAGCAAACCAATCTTGCAGTGGAGGCTTTCAAGCAGATGTTAGACCCCTTACTCGCATGGGTAAAGATCTTCTGCCTGTTACAGGAGTGGGCATTGCGCACTGGTCTTGTGCCCTTCCGCGGGGCAGCTGTTGGGCGATTATGGGTGTGGTCTCCCAACCCGACGTTTAGCCAGTGGGGATGGGGGATGTGGGGACTGCGAAACCCCATAAAATCCAGCTCCAGATGTTACAAAAGGGGGGATGTAAATAGGAGAAGCAGAATCTTTGATATAGAACCATTGCTGCTAGTTCCAACAATAGGAATATATGATACTGTAGATTCCATGAACCTTAAAAGGAAGGGCTGTTGAAGGAAACCATGTTTTGAACTGTGCTGTCAGATTTACAGATCATCACACAGACTTAGCTGTACAGTAATTCGAATAGATTTGAATGTTCTATTTTTGTGGAGTGTACACTTGCTACCTGAAATGTCTGTGTGGCTTATTGCCGACTCTAGTGTTCAATGGCTCAATTGTTCTGCGCTTGATTACGTGAGTCCGATAACTGATCAATGCTCACTGTGCTTGCTTGTTTAAGCCTGGGTGTGAACTCAGAGAAAAGTAAACAAATGGAAGCCAGAGCTGAAGCATGGACGAGACATTTTAAAGCACTGCAAATAACATCTGTTACACACATAGAAACTAGTGTCATCTCTATGTAGCTCTGAGATATAAAATCTACAACACCAACCAAGCTGAAGATATAGTTACGCCCGTGAGTGAATCGAACAAAAAATGTACTACATTGAAGAATTTGGTTGTATAAACTTTTTACTGCTTGCATCCTGATTTTTTTTAGCTAAATAATTCTGCTGTGATCTAATGTGATCCACTGTAATGGGGTACATCAAAGAATGCGTCACAGATATTTGTGTGGGCATGTGGTTAAAAAGCACCTCTTGTAACCAACAAATGAGGCTGGAATTCTCCCTCACACAGTTCAAAACCCTGGCCTGGAGTTTATCTTTATGTACAAATTACTGAAATGTGTAACATCTCTCGTCTGTTGAGTCAAATTAACATTATATAGATTGCACCATAGCTGTACAGTAAATGTTATGTTCTTAAAACAAGACGTCTTTCAAAAGAGCTTTCAACAGAGGAGATGAAGATTTTGAACAATAAAAATAAAGAATTTAAAAATGTTTATAACATGTCCCCTCATGTGACCCTGTACAGCTGTAAGGTTGGGCGGACAGCGAAAAATTTAATTCAGTTGGTACTTTAATGGCCTTAATAGGCTTGTTAATTGTCGGCAGGCGCGCTACTGACTCCTGCGTGTGCCCGCTGACCAAAATGTCATGTGAGTGCACGATGCCATCGGGACCTTCACCCGAGGTCTTCACGCGTCATTCTATGTTCATTTGGGTCAGATGCGCGCCCGATGGACAAGGAAAAAAATTCTGCCCCTGGTGTTGAAAATCTGAAATTGAAAAACAACCAAATATGCCGACAATACTCAACATGTTAGTCAGTGTTTGTGGAGAGAGAAACAGATTTAATGTTTCAGGTCAATGACTTTTCATTAGAACTGTACATTTCCCAGCTCCATCACACCCGTCCGCCAGGACTCCCGACCCCGGACTGACCTCGGCCCCTTGACTTGGCGAGACTGCCTGTAGCCCCAGCAGTGGCCATCACTTCCAGCTGTCGCTGCTAGGGCTACAGAGTTGGCAGTTCTCTGAGACAGGCTTCTTCCTGAGAAATGGGTGAGAGTTTTGCCTTAAAGCAATTAACGCAGTTCCCAGTGCTAAATTACTGCAGGGCAGCTATTGGGATTGTGGGCGTGGTCTCCCAACCCGACGTTTTAGCTGGTGGGGAAGGTGGGGTGTGGGATCTGCGACACCCTATAAAACCCATCCCCAAATGTTTTAAAAGGGGGAGATGTAAATTGAGAAAAGCAGAATCTTTGATATAGACCCATTGCTGCTAGTTCCAACAATTGGAATATATGGTACTGTTGATTCTATGAACATTAGAAGGAAGGACTATGTTGAAGGAAACCATGTTGTGAACTGTGCTGTCAGATTTACAGCCCATCACACAGCCTGAGCTACACAGTAATGTGAATAGATTTGAATGTTCTATTTTTGTGATTTTCCCCTAGAAGTTTCCTGCACAGATGGTTTCAGACGTATTGCTAGAGGAGTACTGTTCAGTATGAAATGTTCAGAAACAAGAATAAATGAAGTCAATTCTCAGACACATTACTGCTGTCTAGCTTTACCAATCTCTTAAGGAAGTAATTATCCCAACAGTTAAAATCAGACTAACACAGAAGGAAGTCACGTAAAGTCCAAAAAGGGACTTGGTAAAATAAAATCAGGGGAGCTACTTGGTCATCTGAAAAGATGGTTGTGGATAGTTGCAGTTGCAATTGTAAAATCATTTTTGTTGTTAGAGTCAGAGGGCGATGAAGGGCCGTGTAAAGCTATTGACTGATGGCTCAGGGCAGATTCAGGTAGACTCTCTGAACATGAAGGTTTTGAATGATTATGTTGCAACAGCCTTCGTTCCTGCAAATTGTGCTCACTTGCCATTAGGGTGATGTGCAGTCGACATTAAAGCTGTTAATGTTAAAATAGGTGCAGATCTATCAAAGACTCTTAAATCAGACTGAACTGCTGATCCACGTGACATTTACTCAGGGTAAATCACTAATAATAACAGCTCTGCATTGAGACTGATTGTGAGTGAAATTCTGCAGGGATCAGTGTTAGGACCTGGGTGAAAGTACTTTCTGCAAGCTTACAGATGATGTGAAGGTAATAGAAATCCTGAGAAGAGATTACAATCTGATCTCGATATGATTGGGGAATATGCCCACGTCCAGCAGATGACGTTTAATGTTGATGAATACATGTTGTTAAGGTTAACATCAAGCATGTTTATATCATACCAGTCTCTGTGTTAAAGTCTGAAAGGGAAACAGATCTGAATAGTGCATATGAGTCACTAAAATCCCACAACCAGTGCCAAGATGTTATAGCGAGAGCAAACTGCGTATTAAACTGTATGGGTACATATGAACATACAAAAATACGAATTAGGAGCAGGAATAAGCCATTTGACCCCATCGAGCCTGCTCCACCACTCAAAAGATCATGGCTGGTCTGACTGTGGCCTCAACTCCACATTCCTTCTGACCTCCCATACCCTTTGACTCCCTTGTCAATCAAGAATCCAACTAACTCAGCCTTAAAAATATTCAGTGACCCTGCCTCCACCACTCTCTGGGGAAGAGAGTTCCACATGCTCAGGCCCTCTGAGAGAAAAAAATTCCCCTAATCTCTGTCTTAAATAGAAGGCCCCTAATTTTTAAATTGTGTCCCCTTGTTCGAGTCTCTCTCACAAAGGGAAACATCCTTTCAGCATTCGCCCCATCAATTCCCCTCAGGATCTTATGTGTTTCAATAAGATCCTCTCATTCTCCTAAACTCCAATGGATACAAAACCAACCTGTCCAACCTTTCTTCAAAAGATAATCGCTTCATCCCAGGAACCAGTCGAGTGAACCTTATCTGAACTGTTTTAATTATGTCCTTTCTTGAGTAAGGAGACTAAAACTGTACACAGTATTCTAGATGTGGTCTCACCAATTTCCTTGTACACTTGTAATAAAACATCCCTACTTTTATATTCCATTCCCCTTGCAATAAACAACAACACTCCATTTGCCTCCCTAATCACTTGCTGTACCTGCATATTAACTTTTCCTGATTCATCTATGAGGACACCAGGTCCCTCTGTACCTCAAAGTTTTGCAATCTCTGTCTATTTAAATAATATGGTGTTTTTCTATTCTGCCAGCCAAGTTCACATTTGCCCACATTATACTCCATCTGAACTTGTGGCACAGATTGAAACTGGCAGGTATGATGTGGTGGCCATCACAGAGACATGGCTGCAAGGGGATCAGGACTGGGAGATAAATATCCAAGGATATACATCCTATCGAAGAGATAGAAAGGTTGGCAGAGGGGGTGCGGTTGCTTTGTTAGTAAGAAATGAAATTACATCAATAGCAAGAAATGACGTAGGGTCAGATGATGTAGAATCTGTGTGGGTAGAGTTGAGGAACCGCAAAGGTAAAAAAACCATAATGGGAGTTATATACAGGCCTCCGGACAGTAGTCAGGATGTGGGGCACAAGATACACCAGGAGATAGAAAAGGCGTGTAAGAAAGGCAAGGTTACAGTGATCATGGGGATTTCAATATGCAGGTAGACTGGGAAAATCAGGTTAGCAGTGGATCCCAAGAAAAGAAATTTGTGGAATGTCTACGAGATGGCTTTTTGGAGCAGCTTGTGGTGGAGCCCACTAGGGAACAGGCAATTCTAGATTTAGTGATGTCTAATGAGGCAGATTTGATAAGGGAGCTGAAGGTGAAGGAACCCTTAGGAGGAAGTGACCATAATATGATAGAATTTACCCTGCAATTTGAGAGGAAAAAGCTGGAATCAGATGTAACGGTATTACAGAGGAATAAAGGCAACTACAGAGGCATGAGGGAGGAGCTGGCCAGAATTGACTGGCAGATGAGCCTAGCAGGAAAGACAGTGGAACAGCAATGGCAGGAGTTTCTGGGAGTAATTTGGGAGACACAGTAAAAATTCATCCTTAGGAAGAAGAAGCATACTAAAGGGAGGACAAGGCAACCATGGCTGACAAGGGAAGTCAGGGACAGCATAAAAGCTAAAGAGAAAGCATACAATGCGGCAAAGAGCAGTGGGAAGCCAGCGGATTGGGAAGCCTACAAAGACCAACAGAGGACAACTAAAAAAGAAATAAGGATGGAGAAGATTAAATATGAGGGTAAACTAGCCAGTAATACAAAAGAAGATTGCAAGAGTTTTTTTTGGATATATAAAGGGTAAGAGAGAGGCAAAAGTGGACATTGGGCCGCTGGAAAATGACACTGGAGAAGTAGTAGTGGGGAACAAAGAAATGGCGGAGGAACTGAATAGGTACTTTGCGTCAGTCTTCACGGTGGAAGACACGAGTAACATCCCCAAAGTTCAAGAGAATCGGGGGGCAGAGGTGAGTATGGTGGCCATTACCAAGGAGAAGGTGCTTGGAAAACTGAAAGGTCTGAAGGTGGATAAATCACCTGGGCCAGATGGATTACACCCCAGAGTTCTGAAGGAGATAGCTGAAGAGATAGTGGAGGCGTTAGTGGTGATCTCTCAGGAATCACTGGAGTCAGGTAGGGTCCCAGAGGACTGGAAAATCACTAATGTAACCCCCCTGTCTAAGAAGGGAGTGAGGCAAAAGACAGGAAATTACAGGCCGATTAGCCTGATCTCGGTCGTTGGTAAGATTTTAGAGCCCATTATTAAGGATGAGATTTCAGAATACTTGGAAGTGCATGATAAAATAGGGCAAAGTCAGCATGGTTTCACCAAGGGGAGGTCATGCTTAACAAATGTGTTAGAAGTCTTTGAGGAAGTAACGAGTAGGTTAAACAAAGGAGAGCCAATGGATGTTATCTACTTGGACTTCCAGAAGGCCTTTGACAAGGTGCCGCACAGGGGGCTGCTGAGTAAGATAAGAGCCCATGGTGTTAGAGGCAAGGTACTAGCATGGATAGAAGATTGGCTGTCTGGAAGGAGGCAGAGAGTGGGGATAAGGGGGTCCTTCTCAGGATGGCAGCCGGTGACTAGTGGAGTTCCGCAGGGATCAGTGTTGGGACCACAACTTTTCATTTTATACATTAATGATCTAGATGAAGGAACTGTGGGCATCCTGGCTAAGTTTGCAGATGATACAAAGATACGTGGAGGTACAGGTAGTATTGAGGAGGCGGGGAGGCTGCAGAAGGATTTGGACAGGTTAGGAGAATGGGCAAAGAAGTGGCAGATAGAATACAACGTGGGGAAGTGTGAGGTCATGCACTTTGGTAGGAAGAATAGAGGCATAAACTATTTTCTAAATGGGGAGAGAATTCAGAAATCTGGAGTGCAAAGGGACTTGGGAGTCCTGGTCCAGGATTCTCTTAAGGTTAACTTGCAGGTTGAGTCGGTAGTTAGGAAGGCAAATGCAATGTTGGCACTTATTTCGAGAGGACTAGAATATAAAAGCAGGGATGTGCTGCTGAGGCTTTATAAGGCTCTGGTCAGACCACACTTAGAACATTGTGAGCAATTTTGGGCCCCGTATCTCAGGAAGGTTGTGCTGGTCCTGGAGAGGGTCCAGAGGAGGTTCACGAGAACGATCCCAGGAATGAAAGGCTTAACATATGAGGAACATTTGAGGACTCTGGGTCTATACTCGATGGAGTTTAGAAGGATGAGGGGGGATCTGATTGAAACTTACAGAATACTGAAAGGCCTGGATAGAGTGGACGTGGGGAAGATGTTTCCATTAGTAGGAAGGACTAGGACCCGAGGGCACAACCTCAGAGTAAAGGGAAGACCTTTTAGAACACAGATGAGAGTGGTGAATCTATGGAATTCATTGCCACAGAAGGCTGTGGAGGCCAGGTCATTGAGTGTATTTAAGACCGAGATAGATAGGTTCTTGATTGGTAAGGGGATCAAAGGTTACGGGGAGAAGGCGGGAGAATGAGGTTGAGAAACTTATCAGCCATGATTGAATGGTGGAGCAGACTCGATGGGCCGAATAGCCTAATTTCTGCTCCTATGTCTTATGGTCTTAAATCTTTGCCCGCTCATTAACCTATCTATATGCCATTGCAGATTCCTTATGTCCTCTTCACAACTTAATTTCCTACCTATCTTTGTGTTATCAACAAATTTAGTTACCATGCATTTGGTCCCTTCATCCAAGCCATTAATATAGATTGTAAATAGCTGAGGCCCCAGCACTGATCCCTATGGCTTTCCACTCATTACATCTTGCCAACCTGAAAATTACTCATTTACGCCTACCCTCTGCTTTCTATTAGCTAACCAATCCTCTACCAATGCTAATATGTTACCCCTCTACACCATGAGCTCTTATTTTGTGTAGTAACCTTTGATGTGGCACCTTATCAAATGCCTTCTGGAAATCTAAGTACAGCACATCCACGGGTTCTCCGTTATCCACATTGCTTGTTACTTACTCAAAGAACTGTAAAAAATTAGTCAAACACAATTTTCCTTTTGCAAAACCTTGTTGACTCTGCCTAATTGCATTGAGATTTTCTAAGTACACTACTATAACCTCCTTAATAATAGATTCCAGCATTTTTCCTGTGACAGATATTAAGATAACTGCCTTTAGATTCCTGCTTTCTATCTCCCTCCTATATTGAATATGTTACAATCCCAGCTGATGTTAACACTGGACAAGTGAGACCCCAGAGAGAAACCTGGCTTGACAAATCCTAATTTTGTTTTTTTTGTTAGAAACCGTGGAGGAAAGTTACTGAACAAATTCCCAGGAGTCTGCTGATGATCTTTTAACACAATGAATAAAATATTTATTAACCAAAAAAAAAAGGAACTATATTACACCAGGCAAAAAGGTTGGAAAGATCTCAATGCAAACATAAGAAAATGATTCAAACTCACACTATTCTTTAACCCCAGCATTATGCTTACAGACACATATAAATTAGGACAGATAAACAATTTACAATAACTATCTTATTCTCTAAAATTTAGAGTAAGTATGAGATATATATGAAATAACAGGTGAACTGTGGTCAGACACACCATACTCCAAAATCAGTGACAGATGTGGCCAAAGCAGATTCCATAGATTTCTCAACAACCCACCCAGACATTTGTCACATTGCGAATGAACCAGTCTCAGGGAAAATGTATTTTTCTCATGGAGGTTTCCAATCTCCACGTTTGAAGATCTAACCTTGGAATTCTCTCCAAATGTTGCTCCCACTCGGACGGCTGCAACAATGCCCACCTCTCAGGGTTTCAATCTCGCCTTCCGAGATTCCTTGCCTCTGGATCTCCAAGTACACTCAAGCTTCACCTTCCGAACAGAATTTCAGATCCTCGGTCATGCCAAGCAGCACACCACTGCTCCAAAAGGCACACAGTAAGGGGTCACCAACCTTCGGCTGCCTCCTTGGAACTTCAGGGCTTCTCTTAAGGTTGCTTCACTTAAAATCTGCCCCTCAGATCTCTCTTTAATCCAGAGCCTATTGCTCTGCTCCTTTCTTTTAACTTGACTTCTGGGACCTCTTTCTGACCCCTGCCTTTGTCCCTGCCTGGGACATTCTTCTGGGACCCCTCCCTATACCCCTCCCCACATTCTGCTCCTTGGGACACTATCTCTGCAATGGCACTCTGGTTCAGGTTACCTGACCTGCAGTTTCACTTCTTTTCTTCTACACAGGCACGCACAGCTGGTTCCTGGCCAGAAGAATGGAAAAAAAAAGCATTAACTGTACAAATGCAGTCAGTTCCCAGCCTAAAGAACATAAAAAGACATGAACTGCGCATGTGCGACCATTTCCCGGCCGGCACATGAGCAAAAGGCTCGAGGCCCACTGTGAACTGGACTTCCCAGCCTCCGACTTTAATTCAAGGTAAGTGTTTGCATTTCGTAACCAATAGAATAATCACATTTGCTATTTTCCAATCTTATGGGACCTTTCCAGAATCTAGGGAATTTTGAAAAATTAAAACCAATGCATCTACTATCTCAACAGGTACTTCTTTTAAGGTCCTAGGATGAAGTCAACTAGGACCAGGGAATTGTCAGTTTTTAGTTCTAAGAAGTTTCTCAGTACTCTTTCCCTGGTGATTGAGATTGTTTTAAGTTCCTCCCTCCCTGTCACCTCTTGATGCACTCTTATTTCTGGGATATTATTTGTATCCTCTACAGTAAAGACAGATGCAAAATATCATTTCAATTCAACTGCCAATTCTTTATTTTCCATTATTAATTCCCCAGATTCACTTTGTAGAGGACCAATGTTCACTTTACTTGCCCTTATTCTTTTTAAAGGCTTGTAGAAACACTTAATATCTGTTTTTATGTTTCAAGCTGGCTTTCTCTTGTACCCTAATTCCTCCCTCCTTTTTTTAGATCTTAAGAAACAGGAACAGGAGTAGGCCTCAAGCCTGCTCTGCCATTCAATATGATCATGGCTGATCTTCTTGTGTTTTGATCTCCACATTCCCATCTAACCCCGATAACCTTTGATTCCCTTGCCTAACAAGAATCTATCTAGATCTGCCTTAAAAATATTCAATGACCCCGCCTCCACCGCCTGCTGAGGCAGAGAGTTCCAAAGTCGCACAACCCTCTGAGAAAAAAAATTCTCCTCATCTCTGTCCTAAAAAAGTGACCCCTAATTTTAAAACTGTGACCCCTAGTTCTGGACTCACCCACAAAAGGAAACATCCTTTCGATGTCCACCTTGTCAATACCGTTCAGGATCTTGAATACTTCCATTAAATCACCCCTCCCTCTTCTAAACTCCAGCGGAAACAAGCTCAGTCTGTCCAACCTTTCCTCATAAGACGACCCACTCATTCCAGGTATCAATCTATTAAACCTTCTTTGAATTGCCCCCAATGCATTTACATCCTTCCTCAAATAAGGGGACCAAAACTGCACACAGTGTTTGAGGTGCAGTCTCACCAATGCCCTGTATAACTGAAGCATGACATCCTAACTTTTATGTGCAATCCTTCTTATAATAAAGGATAGCATTCCATTAGCCTTCTTAATTACTTGCTGTGCCTGCATACTAGTTTTTTGTGACTTATGTACTAGAACACCTAGATTCCTCTGCACCTCAGAATTATGCAGCCATCCTCCATTTGAGTAATACTCTGATTTTTTGTTCTTCCTGCCAAAGTGAACAATTGCATATTTTCACACATTAAACTCCGTTTGCCAGATCTTTCTCAACCTATCTATATCCATCTGCAACCTCCTCATGTCCTCTTCACAACATACTTTCCTTCCTATCTTTGTGTCTTTTGCAAATTTAGCTACTGTCTTCATTCCCCACATCTAAGTCATTGATGTAAAGTGTAAAAAGTTGAGGCCCCAGTACAGACCCCTGTGGGACTCCACTCGTCACATCCTGCCAATCTGAAAAATACCCATTTATGCGTACCCTCTGCTTTCTGCCAGCCAGCCAATCTTCTATCCATGCTAATAAGATACCCTCTACACTATGCACTTTTATTTTCCATAATAATCTTTACTGTGGCACCTTATTAACCGCCTTCTGGAAATCCAAGTACAGTACGCCTAAAGGCTCCCCTTTATCCACCGCACATGTTACTCCTTCAAAAAACTCCAAAAAATTAGTTAAACGTGATTTTCCTTTCACAAAACCATGCTGACTTTTCCTGATTGTTTTGAGCGCTTCTAAGTGCCCAGCTATAACCTCCATATGATTGATTCTAATAGCTTCCCCTCAATAAACACCAAGCTAACTGGCCTATAGTTTCCTGTTTTCTACCTCTCTCCCTTCTTGTATAGAAGGGTTTTATTTGCTACTTTCCAATGTGGTGAAACCTTACCAGAATCTAGTGAATTTTGGAAAATTAACACCAGCGCATTGACTACCTCATCAGCCACCTCTTTTAAGACCCTAGGATGTAGCCCATCGGGACTCGGAGACTTGTCAACCCGCAGCTCCATCAATTTGCTCAGTACCATTTCCCTAGTAATTCCAGTTTCACCAAGTTTCTTTCTCCCGTTCACCTCCTGATTTGCAGCTATTACTGGAATGTTTTTTGTATCCTCTATAGTGAACACAGAAGCAAAATATTTCTTCACTTCTTCTGTTATTTCCTTATTATCTACTATTAACTCTCCACTGTCACTCTCTAGAGGACCAACACTCACTTTACTTACTTTTCCTTTTTAAGTACCTGCAGAAACCTTTGCTATCTGTTTTTACATTTCTAGTTAGCTTCCTCTCATACACTAATTTCTTTCTCCTGATTAACTTGTTAGCCATCCTCTGCCATTCTTTATATGCTGTCCAAACATCTGTCCTGCCACTCATTTTCGCGAAATAATACAATAGAAAGTAATATTATCAGTCTCCCTGTGCAAGATCTTGGCTAGGCCGCATCTAGAAAACTGTGCACAATTTGTGGTGGGACACCTTGAAGCTCTAGAAAAAGTTCAGAAGAATGTCATTAGATTACTATTTAGTTAACAAGCACTTAACTATCATGTAAAATCTCTTTACTCTAGAAAAGCTTAAACTTTGGTGTTAACTAATTGAATACTTAAACTGGTGCAGGGACTGACTGAAATGCAAGTAGACAGACTATTTGAATTAGATAATTTAAGGATAAGTAAGGAACGTGAGTGCAAGTTCCAGTAGCATAGAGCAAGATCGGATGGCAGGAGCTTTCCCTAGTTCCAGAACAGTGCCAAACTTTTGGAGTAGGTTGGTAGCTTGTGCAATGGCTGTTAGAGTTGGAGTTGGAGAAGCTTTTTAAGGATATCTCTGAATACAAAATGACACGAGGAGGATCCCCTGATCTTCCTGAAATAATGTACTGGGATCTTTCATATCCACTTGAACAGACAGCTGGGGTCTTGAACGAACATCCCATCATTTCAGGGGATTTACTAAAACAATGAGGGAGAACAGAACAGAAGATCGAGATATAAATGTGCTGCCTGCTGTTACAAGGTGGGGGATAGGGACTTAACTGTCTATTAGCAGGTAGAATCATAGAACCATAGAACACTACAGCACAGAAAACAGGCCATTCAGCCCTTCTAGTCTATGCCAAAATATTATTCCGCTAGTCCCATTGACCTGCACCTAGTCCATAACCCTCCAGACCTCTCCCATCCATGTATCTATCCAATTTATTCTTAAAATTTAAGTGAGCCCGCATTTACCACGTCAGATGGTAGCTCGTTCCACACTCTCACCACTCTCTGAGTGAAGAATTTCCCCCTAATGTTCCTCCTAAACCTTTCCCCTTTCACCCTAAAGCCATGTCCTCTCATGTTTATTTCTCCTAATCTAAGTGGAAAGAATCTACTCGCATTTACTCTGTCTATACCCCTCATAATTTTGTAAACTTCTATCATATCTCCCCTCATTCTTCTATTCTCCAAGGAATAAAGTCCTAACCTGTTTAACCTTTCCCTGTAACTCAACTCCTTAAGACCCGGCAGCATCCTAGTAAATCTTCTCTGCACTCTCTCAATCTTACTGATATCCTTCCTGTAGTTAGGGGACCAGAACTGCACACAATACTCCAAAGTTGGCCTCACCAATGTCTTATACAACCTCACCATAATATCCCAACTCCTATACTCAATACTTTGATTTATGAAGGCCAGTATGCCAAAAGCTTTCTTTCCAACCTTGTCTACCTGTGACGCCACTTTCAGGGAATTATGTATCTGAACTCCCAGATCCCTTTGTTCCTCCGCACTCCTCAGTGCCCTACCATTTACTGTGTATGTCCTACCTTGGTTTGACCTTCCAAAATGTAACACCTCACACTTTTCCGCATTAAATTCCATCTGCCATTTTCTGGCCCATTTTTCCAGTTGGTCCAGATCTCTCTGCAAGTTTTGAAAGCCTTCCTTGCTGTCCACAATGCCTCCAATCTTAGTGTCATCAGCAAACTTGCTGATCCAATTCACCACATTATCATCCAAACCATTGATATAGACAACAAACAACAATGGTCCCAGCACAGATTCCTGAGGCACACCACTAGTCACAGACCTCCAGTCTGAGAAGCAATCATCCACTACCACTCTCTGTCTTCTCCCACACAGCCAATTTCGAATCCAGTTTATTTGAAAATCCTGAAAGAGGTGAAAGTTCGTTGATAAAGACGCTTCAGTCAAGATGCGGGAAAGCAGTCAAAAGGCAAGATTTGAGTAGTCAGGTCTAGAACGGAGAGGGATACACTGGAGTGTCAATGGGAGAAGTTAAATGTCAGTCTGGGCACTACAGAGAGCACAGGAGAGGGCTAAGGCACTATTCTGAATATTTGCAGTAAACTTTGTTGGAATAGTGTAGGATCAAAGATGGAAAGGCAAGACTGAGAAGGAAACAGGCTGTGGAGGTGACCACATGGAGGTCAAGGTCACTCTTTGGGTCAAATCAAGAGGTTCTGAAGAAAGCAATCTGCATTTGATAAAGGCTGCACCGTGAGAAATGCATAACTGCAGTGGTTGAATGAGTAGGTGCAAAGGATTGTAAAGAACGAGTGGAGGTGCACTAGGGTACCATGGAGACAACAAATCATTCAGAAAACAGAGGAGGGAGCAAAGGGATGGCCTGTACACAGAAAGCAGGACAAATCCAACCACGCCAATCACTGTCCCATCAGTCTACTCTCCATCATCAGTAAAGTAATGGAAGGGGTCATCAACAGTGCTATCAAGCGGCACTTGCTTAGCAATAACCTGCTCAATGTCTCCCAGTTTGAGTTCCGCCAGGGGCACTCAGCTCTTGACCTCATTACAGCCTTGTTTCAAATATGGACAAAAGAGCTGAACTCCAGAGGTGAGGTGACTGCCCTTGACATTAAGGCAGCATTTGACAGAATGTGGCATCAAAGAGCCCTAGCAAAACTAGAGTCAATGGGAATCAGGGGCAAAACTCTCCACTGATTGGAGTCATACCTAGCACTAAGGAAGATGGTTGTGGTTGTTGGAGGTCAGTCATCTCAGCTCCAGGACATCACCACAGGAATTCCTCAGGGTAGTGTCCTCTGCCCAACCATCTTCAGCTGCTTCATCAATGACCTTCCTTCCATCATAAGGTCAGAAGTGGGGATGTTCGTTGATGATTGCACGATGTTCAGCACCATTCGCAACTCCTCAGATACTGAAGCAGTCAATGTCCAAATGCAGCAAGACCTGGACAATATCCAGGCTTGGGCTGACAAGTGGCAAGTAACATTCACAAGTGAGAGGCAATGACATCTCCAACAAGAGAAAATCCAACCATCATCCCTTGATGTTCAATGGCATTACCATCACTGAATCCCCCACTATCAACATCCTGAGGGTTACCATTGACCAGAAACTGAACTGGACTAGCTATATAAACACTGTAGCTACAAGAGCAGGCGAGAGGCTAGGAAGCGTGTGATGAGTAACGCACCTCCTGACTCCCCAAAGTCTGTCCAACATCTACAAGGCACAAGCCAGGAGTGTGTTGGAACACTCCCCACTTACCTAGATGAGTGCAGCTTCCACAACACTCAAGAAGCTTGACGCCATCCAGGACAAAGGAGCCCGCTTGATTGGCACCATATCCACACCATATTCACTCTCTCCACCACCAATGCACAGTAGCAGCAGTGTGTACCATCTACAAGATGCACTGCAGGAATTCACCAAGGCTTCTTTGATTTGACCCAATGTCATTTCTGGCTATTGATTTAATTTCATTTCTTACTAACAAAGCAACGCCATCCCCTCTGCCAACCTCCCTATCTTTCCGATAGGATGTATATCCTTGGATATTTAGCTCCCAGTCCTGATCCCCTTGCAGCCATGTCTCCGTGATGCCCACCACATCATACCTGCCAATTTCAATCTGCGCCACAAGCTCATTTACCTTATTTCGTATACTGCGTGCATTCAGATACAACACCTTCAGTCCTGTATTTCCCATCCCCTTTCTCATTCTCGTCCCTTTATCTGATGTGCTTGAAGTTAGATTCCTAGCCCTTTCCAAACACTCTGTCCTATTTTGTGTTCTGGAGACTTTAATAGCCTCTCCTGGGCTCTCCTTTCTTTTCAGTTTTTTCATAATTTTCCATGAAGTTGAATCCACCCCCCCCCACACACTAACTTGCTGCTTTGTTTCCCTAAGGGGAACAGCTGCTCCCTATCCACCATGTCCATGCCCCTCATAATCTTGCACACCTCGATCAGGTCACCCCTCAGTCTTCTCTGCTCCAACAAAAACAACCCAAGTCTATCCAACCTCTCTTCATAACTTAACTGCTTCATGCCAGGCAACATCCTGGTTAATCTTCTCTACACCCCCTCCAGTACAATCACATCTTTCCTATAATATGGCAACCAGAACTGCACACAGTACTCCAGCTGTGGCCTCACCAAGGTTCGATACAACTCCAACATGACCTCCCTACTTTTGTAACCTATGCCTCGATTGATAAAGGCAAGTATCCCATATGCCTTTTTCACCACCCCACTAACATGCCCCTCCGCCTTCAGAGATCTATGGACACACATGAAAATGTCCCTTTGCTCCTCGAACTTCCTAGTGTCATGCCGTTCATTGAATACTTCCTTGTCAAATTATTCCTTCCAAAGTGTATCACCTCACGCTTTTCAGGGTTAAATTTCATCTGCCACTTATCTGCCCATTTGACCATCCCGTCTATATCTTCCTGTAGCACTCAACCTCACTGTTAACCACTCGGCCAATCTTCGTGTCATCACTGCAAAGGATAAGACTGAAGCATTTGCAACAATCTTCAGCCAGATGTTCTGAGTGGATGATCCATCTCGGCCTCCACCAGAGTTCCCCAACATCACAGATGTCAGTCTTCAGCCAATTTGATTCACTGTACATGATATCAAGAAATGGCTGAAGGCACTGGATACTGCAAAGGCTACGGGCCCTGACAAAATTCCAGCAATAGTACTGAAGACTTGTGCTCCAGATCTTGCCACGCCCCTAGCCAAGCTGTTCCAGTCCACTGGCATCTACTAGCAATGTGGAAAATTGCCCAGGTTTGTCCTGTATATGAAAAGCAGGACAAGTCCAACCCAGCCAATTATCACCCCATCAGTCTACTCTTGATCATCAGTAAAGTGATGGAAGGGGGGTCATCAACAGTGTTATCAACTGGCACTTGCTTAGCAATAACCTGTTCACTGACGCTCAGTTTGGGTTACGCCACTCAGCTCCTAACCTCATTACAGCCTTGGTTTAGACATGGACAAAAGAGCTGAACTCCAGCGGTGAGGTGAGAGTGACTGTCCTTGGCATCAAGGCAGCATTTGGCCGAGTGTGGCAAAACTAGCAAAACTGGAGTCGATGGGAATCAGGGGGAAAAATTTCCGCTGGTTGGAGTAATACCTAGCATAAAAGAAAATGGTTGTGTCTGTTGGAGGTCAATCATCTCAGATCCAGGACATCACCACAGGAGTGTCCGAGGCCCAACCATCTTCAGCTGCTTCATCAATGACCTTCCTTCCATCTTAATGTCAGAATTGGGGATTTTTGCTGAAGATTACACAATAATCAGTGCCATTCACAGCTTGACAGATACGGAAGCAGTCCAAGTACAAATGCAGCAAGACCTGGACAATATCCAGGATTGGGCTGACAATTGGAAATTAACATTCACATCACAGAAGTGTCAGGCAATGACCATCTCCAACAAGAGAGAATCTAACCATCGCCTCTTGACATTCAAAGGCATTACTATCGCTGAATCCCCCATATGAGCATCCTGGGGGCTTACTATTGACCGGAAACCGAACTGGACTAGCCATATAAATACTATGGCTACAAGAGCAGGTCAGAGGCTCGGAATCTTGCGGTGAGTAACTCATCTCCTGACTCCCCAAAGCCTGTCCGCCATCGACAAGGCACAAGTCAGGAGTGTGGTGAAATACTCTCCACGGAATACTCGCCACTTGCCTGGATGAGTGCAGCTCCTGCAACACTCAAGAAGCTCGACACCATTAAGGACAAAGCAACCCGCTTGATTGGCACCCCATCCACAAACATTCATTCCCTCCACCACCAACACACAGTGTGGCAGTCTGTCACGCCTTCAGTTGGGTTAGCTGGGATTTACAGTTTCCTTGTTTCTTTGTTTTTCTCTCACTATTTTCCTGTGACTATTCCCGGCCTTTGCCACTTCTCTGAACATTTATTGGAATATGGTTTTATGGACGTTGATCACATTGGCCTTTGGCCAAGCAGTCATTTCCATGATATCCATGACATTGGATGTTAGCAATCTGTCCTATCACAGGGGAAGGATCCAGCTGAGCCTTTCCTGAAGATAAGGGTTACTGATCTCACATCAGAAACCCCATCTGATCGTCTCCTTGATAGCTAGAGATGCTAAGTCCAATCGGAATACCCTAACTTTGTCATAGTTGAGACCATCTAACTGATCGCACATCAGAGAACAAACCTGACTCTTGCATTTTCTGTACATTGTTTGACTCTCGGCTAAGTAAACATACTGAAGTATTGGAGGAGCCATCTTGTAAGTTCAGGGAGACAGAAACAAAGTATTTGTACGTACGTACACAACATCAGGATCCATATGTACACTGACAACATTCAGTTCTCTCGACCCCTCCCTAGTCTCCGAAATGGCACACGACTTGTCCGACATGCAGTACTGGAACATGAGAAATTTCCTGCAGCTAAATATTGGGAAGGCCAAAGTCATTACCTTTAGTCATGTGTAAGAGTCGGGATCTACCTCTCTGTGGTCTCAGCCACTAACACTGCCACAATTCGGTATGATTGCGGAGAGGGACAACAAGTACCAAGCCTTTTGCAATTTGGGAGCATATTTAAGGTCTCCTAACTCTCCCGACCCCACCAAAGAACTTGGAGGGGTTGCCTGGTCTCTCCCCTGGCAATGGGAAAAAAAAATCTTCCTCTAGCCACCTTCTATACTGTGCTGCAACATTATTGAAAGTTAACATGCTTTCATGGATCTATTGGGCCAAATGGCCTGTTTGTGTGCTGGAAATACTTTAGTCTGTAATTAGATTTAGTATTCTATTGAAAAAGATCAAATATATGCATCCATGTTAACAAAATCATCAGATGTTCTCCAGCACTTTGAAATGATAAAGATATCTGAACTGAAAGCTGACGAGGTAACACAATTGTCTTAATATTGAAATTGTTTTCCCAAAAAGAAAGACTTGCATTTCACTACCAACAGGAATCTCAAAGCACTTTACATCCAATGAAGTACTTTTGAAGTGTAGTCACTGTTCACATGTAGGAAACACAGCAGCTGGTTTTCACACAGCAAGCTCCCATAAACAGAAATATGACAATGCCCATATAATCTGTTTTTGTGGTGTGTTTGGGGGAAGATATTGGCCAGGACACCTCCCATGATCTTCCTGGAAAGAGTGCTGTGGGCTCATTTATGTCCACCTGAGATGGCAGACAAGGCGTCTCATACGAAAGACCCTCTATAATGCATTGGAGGGCGAGCCATGGTTTTTGCATTCAAGTCCTGGAGTCGATTTGAAGCTAGAACCTTCTAACTTAGAGCTGAAGAGTACAACCAACTTAGCCAGACCTGAAAAGCTGGACATTTTGGGCAGAATATTTAGGTCGGTATGTGAGCACGCGCCTGACCCGATCAGACGCGTAATTGCGTGGGATGACGTCGGGCGAGCGTCCTGATGTCACCCAGTGTTCGCACGATATTTTGGTCCATGGGCACGCGTGAAAGTCGGACGCACGCCCGCTGACAATTAAGAGGCCAATTAGTGCAATTAAATTTGTAATTGTCTCCGATTTTTCGTGGTCCACACAACCTTACAGTGGGCAGTGGGGAAATCAGCCAGGTGGAGTTTGCGTAGTTCATGAAATCTCATCCACGGGGGGGATGAGGTTTCCGTTATTAAATTTTGAAAAATAAAAATGTTCGGACAGAATTTCCATCATGTATAATTTTAGGTGACTGACTGCGACGCATGGATTTTTTTTTCCGGATTATAAAAACTTTATTTTATTGGTTTTAAAGTCTTCAGCTCCTTGAGGCAGCTCTCTGCCTTCAGGGAGCTTTCATTTAGTGCTCGCCCGCGCCCGCACTTACGTCAACGCCCGCCCTCCTCCCTGAGCATTTCAGCAGACACTTCGCGCTGGCTGGCCAATTAGCGGCCAGCCAGCGCGCAATCACAGTCGGGGGCCCATTGCAGGCAGCCGTCTGTCCCCCAGCCGCTCCTGGGCCCACCGGTTGCACCCTCATGCCAATCTAAAACAGCCGCCCATCAATGCCGAACACTAAGCATTCCATTTTAGACTGTTGTGTTCAGGATGATGAAGAGATTACTCTTCTGATGGCTGCTTTAAAGGACGTTTATCTTAGGCTTCCATAATATTTTACTCTGGTCTGAGAAATTGAAAAAAATATTTCACCAGTCTTCATTTTAACTTTAAAATGTCCAGTGGCTATGTTTTACAAAAGATGAGCAAGCACGTAAGTAATTATAATGAAATAGTTATGTGCTAACAGCAGATTACATTTACCAAGCTACTTGGGTGGAAGATTAAGATTCAAACTCCAGGAAGCAAGCTTTTGCTTTGTAAATGAATTTTAAATCACACACTGTGACTATTTGTTTTCAAGTTCCACTGCGGGAGCTTAATTAATCGGCACTGTCTCGGGGAAATTCAAACTGAATTTCCCTTTCTTTTAGGATTTTTCTTTCAGGACTGAACTGACTCTTTGAATATGATTGGGAACAAGAAAATCAATGAAGAAATTCACCAAACTGACATCTTGACAGAGAGTGCAAGGATGCACTCACCAGGAAACCCCAAAGTTGACCCCCTTGGTATTCTGGACTGGCAGAGCAAGGGCACGGGATCATACAGCACTCAGTTTTCTCAGCTACAGCACCATGAATTTATTGATGGCATATATATGTCTCCTTATAAACATCAAAAACTCCCATTTGGATCGAGCCTGTAAAATAGACATTTTACAGGAGTGCTCTCAAACAGAATTTGACATAAACTATACACAAGGAGATATCAGGACAGGTGAGCAAAAACTTGGTCAAAGAGGTGGTTTTTAGGGAGCATCTTAAAGTAGGAAAGAGAATAGTGGGGAGTTAGAGAGATTTATGGAGGGATTTCCGGAACTTAGGGCCCAGGCAGCTGAAGGCACAGCTGCCAATGGTCGACCAACGAAAATGAGGGATGCACAAGAGGACAAGAATTTGAGGCAGACAGAGCTCTCGGAGGTCAGTAGGGCTGGGAGATCTCAGGAAGTGATGAGGAAGGGTGGAGCTATAGATGGTCAGTAAGGGTGCACGGTCAGCGAGGGAGACTTTGCCTGAGTGAGATAGAGACCAAGTGAATATAATTGGAAATTTGGTTCAAAGTAGGAATTTGGTGCATAGGGGGAAAGAGGTGCTTTAGGTAAGGTTTACTGCAAGAAGTAAAGTGAGCTGAGTGGGGAGGAGCTGATAGGCGGGGAGGAGGTGCTTTTCTCTTCTACTCTTTTTGAGTCTCCAGTATTTGATTTCCACTTTGGTGCAGCAGAAGGTGTAGGTAAACCAGTAACTGGTATGATCAGAAACTGTAAGTTTTCTCAATATTGTAAAGTTTACTGAGAGTGCCAAAACCTATTGGGAGGTGTAGGTATTATTAATTATAAATTAATTAACACATATTGGAGATGGCAGGGCAGCTGATGTGGTGCAATTACAGGATGTGGGAGCTCCTGGATACCAGTGTGATCCAGGGCAAACACATCTGCAGTAATTGTTTGCTGCTGCAGAAACTTTGGCTCAGAGTTATTGAGCTGGAGGCTGAGCTGCAGACACTGCAGCACATCAAGGAGGAGGAAAGTTACCTGGACACTTTATTCTAGGAGGCTGTCACACCCCTTAGGATGGAGTCTCCTGATTTGGTCAGTGGTCAGGGCCAGGATAGTGTGACTGGAAGTGAGGCAGGTAAGGGGACCCAGAGGGCAGGAGTGCAGGAGCCTTGGCTTTTGCAATTGTCCAACAGGTTTGAGGTTTTTTCAGCTTGTTTGGATGAGAGTGGGGGCTGCGGGGTGGATGAGCTAACTGGATACACCGTGGTGCAGGAAGCCATTCAAGCGAGGGGAGTAGCAAGGAATGTAGTGGTAGTCGGGGACAGTGTAGTTGGAGAGGTTGGTATCATTCTCTACAGCAAAGAGCGTGAGACCAGATGGTTGTGTTGCCTGGTGCCAGGGTTCAGGACTTCCGCTCAGGGAAGAATAAAAGAGAAGCATATTATCTAAATGGTGAGAGACTGCAGAGCTCTGAGATGCAGAAGGATCTGGGTGTCCTAGTGCATGAACCACAAAAGGCTGGTATGCAGCTGCAGCAAGTAATTAGGAAAACTAATAGACTGTTCTTATTTATTGCAGGGGAGATTGAATATAAAAGTAGGGAGGTTAACCACAACTGGAGTGCTGTGTACAGTATTGGTCACCTTATTTAAGAGTGGATGTAAACAGGTGGAAGCAGTTCAAAGTACGTTTACCAGGCTAATACCTGGAATGAGCAGGTTGTCTTATGAGGAAATGTTGGACAGGCTAGGCTTGTATCCACTGGAGTTTAGAAGCATAAGAGGCAGCTTGATTGAAATATATAAGATTCTGGCCGGAATCATCCCAGATTTGCACTAAGTGTGGGAGTGGACAGGTAAAATGATGTTTTATCATCCCAAACCCGCCGCATTACATATGCACTCCAGGGAAACACACTGTTTCCATGACAGGTGGGCTCTCATTCACCCACCTCACCATCACCTCACCGCTTCATCATGCCAGCCACCACCTTTAAAGTACAGCCTCATTCAATGCTTCTAGCCCAGGGCTGCAGCAAAGAAGACATGGCCCTGAAAGGCAAGAAGACTGCAGCCCTCGAGCACCTTTTGGATGCCGTGGAGGCTCCGCTGTGATGTCCTCTACCCCTGCTCTGGCCACAGGAGAGACAGCTACATTACCACTCCAGCTTGGTAGGCTATGGCAGTGGTGATCAGTGCCAATACTGCACAGAAGAGGTTGGCCATGCAATGCAGATAGAGGATTAATTATCTCATCCATGCAGCCAGGGTATGGCAACCATCTCATCACTCTAAACTCACACACTCAAGCCCATCACACATTCACTGGAATCTCACTCACTGCCAGATCAAGGGGCATCACCACCCCCTGTTCTCACACTCATACCCTCACATGTCCCTCAGCCCTCACCATTTGCACAGATCAACATGCGCGCCCCCCCCACCCTCCACTCCCCCCCCCACCCCCCCACACAAACCCTGGGATATCCTCCTTCCCCAGTACACCTCTCACCACTTCATCCCCTTCTCCAAGCAAGACCTTGCCCTGTAACCATTGAAAAACCACACATATATGGCTGTTCTGATAGGTAGAGACCTGCCCGTGTGCCCCCCCTAACAGCGATGTGGTGCTGCCTGTGAAGCCTGGCACTTTTGACTGCGAGTGCTGACCCAAGCAGGTAGGCAAACAAACCTTGAAGTCCTGAGTGAAGTCCAGCCTGCCAGGTGCACATTGCTGATGTGCTGTTGTGAAACATGTCAGCATGTTTCCTGCCGACACGGGTGGACGGTCCAGGCGAGGATGAGGGGAGGTAAGAATGACTCCAGCGGGCTGGCCTCATAATGATATGCTGATGTATTATAATGAGGTCCTAAAGTCCGATGGCGGGAAACGCAGCCTGTCATTGGCAGGCTGAGCGAACGATCGCAAACTCTGGTTTCACTCCATTGTGAAACCGACTGCGCCATATTGTCCGCTTCCGCCACCGAACACGCCCAACTTCGGCGGGCACGGAAAATCCTGGCCCCTTAGGGGTCTTCACAGGATGGATGTGGAGAGGATGTTTCCTCCTGTGGGTGAATCTAGAACGAGGGGTAACTGTTTAAAAATAAAATGCTGCCCGTTTAAAACAGAGATGAGGTGAAATTTTTTCTCTCAGAGGAATGTGAGTCTTTGGAACTCTCTTCCGGAAAAAGCGGTGGAAGCAGAGTCTTTGAAAATTTTTAAGGAGGGGGGGGGATAGATTCTTGGTAAGCAAGGGGGTGAAAGGGTAACAGGGTAGCTGGGGTACAGGTTTGAGGTTACTATCTGATCAGCCATGATCTTATTAAAAGGTGGAGCAGGCTCCAGAGGCCAAATGGCCTATTCCTGCTCCTTGTTTGTATGTTCCTTTGTTTGCATAACAATGAGAAGCCTGAAATTGAGACGGGCTGTTGGACTGGCAATTCCTACCTGATCTGAATATTTAAAGAAAGACCTCACCAGCGTCAGTCGGGTGCCTTTGCTGCTTGATTGGATATTGGTAGGTGGGTCACCTGGGGAATATTAATGGCTGACCTGCTTGATTTCTACTTGGGCAGTAGGATGAAAACCTCCACTCACGCTACCCTTGAAGCAGCTAAGATAGGGAAAAGACCGTTGCACATTTCTTTCTGGAATATGCCTTTTCAAAGTAGGTCTGGAAAGAGGTGCAGTGGTTTTTGTTGAGGTTCATCCCCAGCAGCTTCGTGGCGCAGGGGCTCTGTGATCTATGGGCTGTTCCCAGGGCACACACCAAGACAAACATCAACTGCAGCTGGAGGATCATCAGCTCATTGAAAAACACAGTTTGGTCTGCCTGAAACTTGTTGGTCTTCCAGTGCAAGCATTGTCCACGACCGAGTGTTGCAGACTGGCAAGGTCCAAGGTCTAGGGCTATGAGGGACTCACTAAAGCTTGGGGCAGCCGCTGCAAAAGCACAATGGGGAAAGGCCACAGTCTAAGACCTGTCTGCCATAGACACCAAGGGAGTGGTAACTACATAGAACCCCTCAGGCTGTATGCTTGACATTGAATGTACAAAGTAAATATCACATGTATTGCCATTGTATTGAGGCAACTTTGAGTGCAGCATTATCTGTGGATAAATGTTGAATTTTGTTGCACTTTCTGAAATGTCCAATTTGAAATGTTTTTGAATGTACTTTTACAGATTTTATGAATAAAATATATGTGCGGGAATAAAAATATCTCCCCATTACTGGAGCAGGAATAACATACCACAGTGGGCCATCTATTTGAGGGGAGGTGGTAGCATAGTGGTATTATCACTGGATGAATACTCCAGAGACCCAGGGTAATACTCTGGGGACCTCAGTTCAAATCCCACCAAAGCAGATGGTGAAATTTGAGTTTTTTTATCAAAACCTGGAATCAAAAGTCTGATGATGACCATGAAATCATTGCTGACAGTTGTTAAAAACCCCATCTGGTTCACTAATGTCCTTCACCTAGTCTGGCCTACATGTGACTCCAGACCCAGAGCAATGCCCTCTGAACAAGGGCAATTGGGGATGACCCAATGCTGGCCTAACTAGTGACAAATAAAAAAAAATGACTTCCCAATTATCATCCTCATCCGAAATATCAAACTATTACCTTCAAAGACAAACTATGTTTGAATGACATCTTTTAGGGAAGATTAGAATCTGTGCTTTTTTATTTTGGTTATTTTGTAGATCTCACAATGTGCCTTTTCAGTGTTCAGCGATCTGCAATCAACAGAAAAATATTCAATGGACTGTCTTGTTCCATTTTGCCTTAATGAAATATTTGGCTTCCGTGCTGCCTTGCCTCCAGTGAAAACTCTCTGCATGTGTGCGAATGATTATGAAGGCAAAGCACTTTCATTTTTATAGCATTTTATCATGTTGTTAAAATGTCTTGAAGCAGTTCGCAAAATGAATTACTTTTTGGAATATAGTGGCCATTATTTAGGTAGACCTGGCAGCCATTCCACTTAAGAAATTGCCTCATAACCAGCTACAAGATGAACAGTCAGTTCATTTCTTCTTTTCCCTTGGGCAGCGCTGGTTCAGAAAGAAATGTTGGCCAGGCCATCAGGGAGAACTCCTTGCCCTTTTGAATAGTGCCGTGGTATCTTTTGTGTTCATTTGAACGGCTGGCAGATGGGACCTCGGCTTCATGTCTCGCTGAACATCTCAGTGCTACACTGTAAAGTCATTTTGGATTATATGCCCCAGATTATGGGCGGGATTTTCCACACCCGCCCACTGCAGCGACCTTCCGGTCCCGCCGCAAGTCAATGGGCTTCTGCATGGGGCGCCGCCTCGCCCATGGTGGGTCCCGCCCGTGACTGGGTCAGAAAACCCTGGCCTATGTCTCAGATTTGGTGGTGAGGGCAGGGGTTATTTAACCAGCGGGGAGGATAGCGGGTGGAGACACCACTATCTTCCCCACTCCTAGCCAATTAAGTACGTAGTGGAAAGACCTCTGCATAACCTTCATGCCCCACTCCCAACTGAGGCCCTTAACTGGGTGATCAATGCCCGCTTAAGGGTCTCATCCCAGCACTGCTGGTATTATTTAATCATGCTCTTGTGAAGCGACTTTGGATGTTTTACCCCAGTTAAGATGCTATATAAATACAAGTTGCTGTTGTAAATATAAAAATCTGATCCATGAAGTTAATAGCTTGATATTCTAAAACCATTCATTTTATTCTATGACCATAAAGCTTTGAGAATCAGCCCCAGCGAAAGGCAATTTTCCAAAGGTTGAATGCTAACCAGCACAGAATCTTTTAGATTTTTGAAGCAGGAAGGAAATAATTCGGCCAGCGTCAGAGGTTAAAAGATCTCTCTAAAAAATATTGTACCTCATGCTTATGTTACAGATGCCAGCCTGTGGAAGAAGCTACAGTATAGGCTGTAGCCAGGCAGTACTTTCTTTATATTGCCGAGCTCTGATTGAAACTCAGCTGACCAAAAGAGAGCTTTGCAGCCAGGGGCTTAGAGCTCTAAACAACAACGACCTACATTTATATAGCACCTTTAATGCCATAAAATGTCACCAGCGTGATTGTCAAACAAAATTCAACGCCATCCTACACAAGGTGATATTAGGGCAAGTGGCCAAAAGCTTGAGTAAATAATTAGGCTTTAATGAGTAACTTAAAGGAGGATGGACAGGAAGTGATGTAGATAAGTTTGGGGAGAGAAATCCAGAGCTTAGAACCTAGGCAGCAGAAGGCACAGCCACAAATGGACAAGCAATGAAAATTGGGGATGTGCAGGAGTCAGAATTGAATCAGATGCCCCATGCCTTGTGTGTTCCACCAAAGAGTCATGAATGCCTTCCCCAACCTTCTTCCACCAGCCCGCCCTCACTAGAATCAGGTCAGGACCCAAGCCAGGAAATATATAATTCTAATGAGGGGCCATTGACTTGAAACATTCTCTGTCCACAAATGCTGCCAGAATATTTCCAGCATTTTCTGTTTTTATTCCAGGACATATACTGTTGCTTTAGCATTGCTGTTGAAGCCACTTCACTTCAGTGCTAATGTTTTAACTATTGGTTTTCACAAAGGTATCATTCTACAAACTCTCAGTCCACTTTTTCCGAATAACCTTTACAATGTTCTAATGTTTTATTGCCAGTTTCTTTTTAATTAAACCATTAGCTGTTTATGGAGAGAATTCCCTCCCTAAACCCCTCCGACTTTCCACCTCTCCACCTTTAAAACTCTCCATAAAACTTGCATCTTCGACCAAGCTATTGGTCATCTGTCCTAATATGTGGCTTGGTGTCAAGTTTTGTCTCATAATGCTCCTGCAGAGTGCCTTGGGAAGCTTTATTACATTAAAGCCTGATATAAATGAGAGTTGTTGATGCTATTTAAAGATTCACAGGCAAATATGAAGGATCAGTTTGGACAGGAACCACCGTCAGTTAGATATTATATGTCTAAAAGCGTCAGAAGTTGTTTGTGAAAATGAAGCTAAAATCATTAAGGCAGCCATTATATTTACCAGATGCTATTTAAGTATTTTGAATTTTCCCAGCCACACTGTTCTCTGGTGAAGTCTTGGCAAATGGCCCAGAGCCAGGTTACGACAATTTCATACACTTCAGAAGCTGTCAGTACCGGTTAACCACGTTGTCACTGGTAAATAAGGATTACTGCACTCCCCCCTGTTCCATTATCCCATCAGCGACTTTAGAGAATTGGTACATTGAGTTTCAAACTAAAATGCAATGTTCCCTTTTATCCACATGATCACAATTCTCTTTGGTCCATGTGCACTAACTGTGATATCACAATATCAGCCAGATCAATACCAGTCACTACCACAGGAATATCATTTTGTGCCATATTTTAATGAAAACACATAAGATTGGCTTAAGCTTATTGAATCACCTTCACTCAAAATTAAATTTTGCCAATCAAAGCTTCTGGCATTTCTTACATTAGTAAAGCCTGTGGAGTGACAGTGTTGCTTGTTGCTAAGAGCGTATCAGGGTGACTGAATCTTGTGCTTTAGAAGATTCAAAATGTAATATGCCATCAAATGTTAAAAGACTTTACAACTGAGTTTGTTGAGTGCAAGAGGAGGTTAAACAGGGAAGATCAGAAGGAAGATTTTTAAAAACTCAGTATGCTTTTTGTAATTATTTGCAGTTTGTTTTAAGGGAATCTCTCGGTTACTTTTAAAGGGAGCATCATGTTATTTTCCCTTTCAAAAGGTGTACATTGCTAATGGGGTTTCTGCCCTCATAGCCCGATTCACTCATGGCGCTATTTAACTTGTTCTCGTTGCCTCATTGCCACCAATGGTTCTATGGATATTTAAGGAGGCCCTTCCTCACTTCTCCCATTTCTTATGTCAACACAGTCATCCCTAGTCATCCTTCAGCTAACCTCCCATTTCCACACCACCTTTCAACATACAGCCATATACCACATGATCCCTGCATACAACATATCTTTCTTTTAAAACATTTTTTTCACAGGATGTGGGCTTCACTGCGTGGGCCAGCATTTATTTCCCATCCCTAGTTGTCCTTGAGAAGGTGATGGTGAGCTGCCTTCTTGAACTGCTGCAGTCCATATAGTGTAGGTACACCCACAGTGCTGTTAGGAAGGGAGTTCAAGGATTTTGACCCAATACAGTGAAGGAACGGTGAAATATTTTCAAGTCAAGATGGTGAGTGACTTGGATGGGAACTTCCAGATTGTGGTGTTCCCATCTATCTGCTGCCCTTGTCCTTCTAGATGGTAGTGGTTGTGGTTTTGGAAGGTGTAAAATCTGTGTGGGTAGAGTTGAGGAACCGCAAAGGTAAAAAAAACATAATGGGAGTTATGTACAGGCCTCCGAACAGTAGTCAGGATGTGGGGCACAAGACACACCAGGAGATAGAAAAGGGTGTAAGAAAGGCAAGGTTACAGTGATCATGGGGGTTTCAATATGCAGGGAGACTGGGAAAATCAGGTTGGTAGTGGATCCCAAGAAAAGGAATTTGTGGAATGTCTACGAGATGGCTTTTTGGAGCAGCTTGTGGTGGAGCCCACTAGGGAACAGACAATTCTAGATTTAGTGATGTGTAATGAGGCAGATTTGATAAGGGAGCTTAAGGTGAAGGAACCTTTAGGAGGAAGTGACCATAATATGATAGAATTTACCCTGCAATTTGAGAGGAAAAAACTGGAATCAGATGTAACGGTATTACAGTTGAATAAAGGCAACTACAGAGGCATGAGGGAGGAGCTGGCCAGAATTGACTGGGAGATGAGCCTAGCAGGAAAGACAGTGGAACAGCAATGGCAGGAGTTTCTGGGAGTAATTTGGGAGACACAGCAAAAATTCATCCCTAGGAAGAAGAAGCATACTAAAGGGAGGACGAGGCAACCATGGCTGACAAGGGAAGTCAGGGACAGCATAAAAGCTAAAGAGAAAGCATAGAATGCGGCGAAGAGCAGTGGGAAATCAGGGGATTGGGAAGCCTACAAAGACCAACAGAGGACAACTAAAAAAGAAATAAGGATGGAGAAGATTAAATATGAGGGTAAACTAGCCAGTAATATAAAAAAAGATTGCAAGAGTTTTTTTTTTAGATATATAAAGAGAGTCAAAAGTGGACATTGGGCCACTGGAAAATGACGCTGGAGAAGTAGTAGTGGGGAATAAAGAAATGGTGGAGAAAGTGAATAGGTACTTTGCGTCAGTCTTCACGGTGGAAGACACGAGTAACATCCCCAAAGTTCAAGAGAGTCGGGGGCCAGAGGTGAGCATGGTGGACATTACCAAGGAGAAGGTGCTAGGAAAACTGAAAGGTCTGAAGGTGGATAAATAACCTGGACCAGATGGATTACACCCCAGAGTTCTGAAGGAAATAGCTGAAGAGATAGTGGAGGTGTTAGTGGTGATCTTTCAGGAATCACTGGAGTCAGGGAGGGTCCCAGAGGACTGGAAAATCGCTAATGTAACCCCCCTGTTTAAGAAGGGAGTGAAGCAAAAGACGGGAAATTACAGGCCGATTAGCCTGACCTTGGTCGTTGGTAAGACTTTAGAGTCCATTATTAAGGATGAGATTTCAGAATACTTGGAAGTGCATTGTAAAATAGGGCAAAGTCAGCATGGTTTCATCAAGGGGAGGTCATGCCTGACAAATCTGTTAGAATTCTTTGAGATGGTAACAAGTAGGTTAGACAAAGGAGAGCCAATGGATGTTATCTACTTGGACTTCCAGAAGGCCTTTGACAAGGTGCCACATAGGAGGCTGCTCGGTAAGATAAGACCCTATGGTGTTAGAGGCAAGGTACTAACATGGTTAGAAGATTGGCTGTCTGGCAGGAGGCAGAGAGTGGGGATAAGGGAGTCCATCTCAGGATGGCGGCCGGTGACTAGTGGAGTTCCGCAGGGATCAGTGTTGGGACCACAACTTTTCACTTTATACATTAATGATCTAGATGAAGGAACTGTTGGCATCCTGGCTAAGTTTGCAGATGATACAAAGATAGGTGGAGGGACAGGTCGTATTGAGGAGGCGGGGAGGCTGCAGAAGGATTTAGACAGGTTAGGAGAATGGGCAAAGAAGTGGCAGATGGAATACAACGTGGGGAAGTGTAAGGTCATGCACTTTGGTAGAAAGAATAGAGGCATAGACTATTTTCTAAATGGGGAGAGAATTCAGAAACCTGGAGTCCAAAGGGACTGGGGAGTCCTAGTCCAGGATTCTCTTAGGGTTAACTTGCAGCTTGAGTCGGTAGTTAGGAAGGCAAGTGCAATGTTGGCATTTATTAGAAGGATGAGGGGGGGATCTGATTGAAACTTACAGCATACTGAAAGGCCTGGATAGAGTGGACGTGGGGAAGATATTTCCATTAATAGGAGAGACTAGGACCCGAGGGTACAGCCTCAGAGTAAAGGGAAGACCTTTTAGAACAGAAATGAGGAGAAACTTCTTTAGCCAGAGAGTGGTGAATCTATGGAATTCATTGCCACAGAAGGCTGTGGAGGCCTGCATGTATTTAAGACCGAGATAGATAGGTTCTTGATTGGTAAGGGGATCAAAGGTTACGGGGAGAAGGCAGGAGAATGGGGTTGAGAAACTTATCAACCATGATTGAATGGTGGAGTAGACTCGATGGGCTGAATGGACTAATTTCTGCTCCTATGTCTTATGGTCTTATGGCCTTAGTTGAAGGGTCAGTCACGAAGGGACACAAGTTCAAGGTGAGGAGCAGGAGGTTTAGGGGGATGTGATGAATAACCTTTTTACCCAGAGGGTGGTGATGGTCTGGAATGCGCTGCCTGGGAGGGTGGTGGAGGCGGGTTGCCTCACATCCTTTAAAAAGTACCTGGAGGAGCACTTGGCATGTCATAACATTCAAGGCTATGGGCCAAGTGCTGGTAAATGGGATTAGGCAGGTAGGTCAGGTGGTTCTAACATGTCGGTGCAGACTCAATGGGCCAAAGGGCCTCTTCCGCACTTTGTGTTTCTGTGATATGTTGGGCTCCCCCATCATTGAGGATAGAGATATTTGTGGAGCCTCCTCCTCCAGTGAGTTATTTAATTGTCCACCACCATTCATGACTGGATGTGGTAGGACTGCAGAGCTTAGATCTGTTCCATTGGTTCTGGAATTGCTTAGCTCTGTCTCTCACTTGCTGCTTATGCTGTTTGGCATGTAAGTAGTCCTGTATTGTAGCTTCACCAGCTTGACCCCTCATTTTTAGATATGCCTGGTGCTGCTCCTGGCATGTCCTCCTACACTCTTCATTGAACGAGGGTTGCTCCCCTGGTTTTCTGGTAATGGTAGAGTGAGGGATATGCCGGGCCATGAGGTTACAGGCATTGGTTGAGTACAATCCTGCTCCTGCTGATGGCTCACAGCGCATCATGATTGTCCAGTCTTGAGTTGCTAGATTTGTTTGAAATCTATCCGATTTAGCATGGTGGTAGGGCCACACAACACAATGGAGGGTATCCTCAATGTGAAGACGGGACTTTTTCTCCACAAGGGCTGTGTGCTGGTCACTCCTACCGATACTGTCATGGACAGATGCATCTGCAGCTGGCAGGTTGATGTGGATAAGGTCAAAGATGTTTTTCCCTCTTGTTGGTTCCCTCACTAGCTGCCGCAGACACAGTCTATCAGCTATGTCCTTCGGACTCGGCCAGCTCAGTCTGTACTTGTACTATTGAGCCACTCTTGGTAATCAAAGCTAAATACTGCAGATGCCGGAAATCTGAAATAAAACAGAAAATGCTGGAAAAACCCAGCAAATCTGGCAGCATCTGTGGAGAGAGCAACAAAGTTAACATTCCGAGTCCATGTGACTCTTCTTCAGAACTACCCTTGGTGATGGAAGTGGAAGTCCTCCACCTAGAGGACATTCTGTGCCCATGTCACCCTCCGTGCTTCCTCCAAGTGGTGTTCAACATGGACATCAACTGAGGGAGGGTAGTACGTGGTAATCAGCAGGAGGCTTCCTTGCCCATGTTTGACCTGATGACATGAGCCTTCATGGGGTCTGGAGTCGATGTTGAGGATTCCCAGGGCAACTCCCTCCCAACTGTATACCACTGTGCCACCGTCTATGCTGGATCTGTCCTGCTGGTGGGACAGAACTTAGCCAGGGATTGTGGATGGTGGCATTTGGGTACAATTTGTACAGTATGATTCCGTGAGTATGACTATGTCAGGCTGTTGCTTGAATAGTTTGTGAGACAGTTCTCCCAATTTTACATAAGCTCCCAGAAAAGTGGTATACCATTGGGAGGGAGTTGTCCTGGGAGTCCTCAACATTAATTCCAGACCAGATGAAGTCTCATGGCATCAGGTTGACAGGGCTGAGTTTGCTGTTGTTGTTTCCGGTGCCTGGGCGGACGCTGGGTGTTTTGTCCAATTTCATTCCTTTTTATTGACTTTTTTAACAGTTTGATACAACTGAATGGCTTGCTAGGCCATTTCAGAGTGCATTTAAATGTCAACCACATTGCTGTGGGTCTGGAGTCACATGTAAGCCAGACGAGGTAAGGACAGCAGATTTCATACCCTAAAGGACATTAGTGAACCAGATGGGTTTTACAACAATCGACAATGGTTTCATGGTCATCATTAGATTTTTGATATATATCAAGTACAACTCAATAGAGTTTTCAGATGCATTCAAGCCTTCCAATACCAGCCAAGAGATCGGTATACTTCCACTTTCAGATAATATTGCAGACAGATCAGGCCTAGGGAATCTAATCTCATTGGTGATAAACAGCAATCACACTCTCCAATCAATTACTCCACTTTAACATGCCTGATGCAATTTGGTTAATGAACTGGAGAAACCGCATGAAATTGAATTTTTAATTTGTTGGAGTGTTCCTTATTTATGTAACTGAAGTATCTCATCCCTAGGGCCTTTCTTGCATTTTTTTTCTACACCCTCTGTAAAGCTCCTGCCTCAAGGGTGGTGCCCAGATTTGGACAGAATATTGAACCTCACTATTGAACCTCTGTTTTACTGAGGCTCATCATATCTTACTTGCTTTTGTACTCTATGTCTCTACTCATAAAGCCCAGGATCCCATTTTTAACTATGTTTTTAACTTGCCCTGCCACGTCCATTGATTTTTGGACATATACCCCCAGATCCCCATGCTCCATCAGCACCTTTAGAATTGTACCTTTTATTTTATATTATCTTTGCTCCTTCTCCCAACCAAAATGTTTCACTTTACACTTCTCTGCATGGAATTTCATCTGCCTTACGTGCACTTACCCCACCAGCCTATACCAGTATTTTCTTGCAGCCTATCACTATCCTCCTCACAGTTCACTATACCTCCAAATTTTGTATCATCTGCAAATTTTGAAATTGGGTTCTGCACACCCAATTTTTGGTCATTAATATATATCAGAAGAAGCAATGATTGTAGTACTAGCCCCTGAGGAGGCCCACTGTACACCTTCCTCCAGTCTGAGAAGTAACCGATTCACCGCTACTCTCTGTTTACTGCCATCTTTGTCTGCATGCTGCCTCTGTCCATTTTATTCCATGGGCTTCAATTTTGCTGGAATGTGTATTATTTGGTATTTTATCAAACACCTTTTGCAAGTCCATGTAAAGTCCATGTACATCGCATCAACCACATTCCCCTTAACAGCCCCCTCAGTCACCTCAAACTCAATCAAGTTACTTAAACACAATTTTCCTTTTACAAATCCATGCTGGTTTTCTTTAATTAATCCACACGTGCCCAAGTGACTGTAAATTTTGCCCAAAATTATGCTTTCTCAAAGCTTTTCTGCCACTGAGGTTAAACCGACTGGCCTGCAGTTGCTAGGTTTATCTTTCCACCCTTTTTAAACAAGGGTGGAACATTCTCCAGTCCTCCAGTGCCACCCCTATAACTAAGGAAGGCTGCAAGATTATGGCCAGTGCCACTGTAATTTCGAACCTGACTTCTCTCAGTATGCTCAAATGCAACCCATCTGGTCCTGGTGACTTATCAACATTAAGTATGTACAGTCTTTCTAGTACCCCCTCTTTATTAATATTTAGCCCATCCAGTGTCTCAGCTACCTTCTCTTTCACTATGACTTTGGCAGCATCCTCTTCCTTTGTAAATCCAGATGCAGAGATCTCATCCAGTACCTCTACCACCCTGCGTAGGCCCCCTTGTTGGTCCCTAATTGGCCCCACCCATTCTCTTGCTACCCTTCTATTATTTTTATGCCAAAAGGATACTTCTGAATTCCTTTTTATGCTCATTGCCATTTTTTTCTCATACCCTCTCTTTGCCTCTCATTTTATTTTTTAACTTACCCTCTGAACTCTCTATATTCAACCTGGTTCCCACTTGTAGTATCAACCTGACCCTTTCCTGCCTCATCTTTCTCTTTATCTCTTTTGCCATCCACGGAACTCTGGCTTTAGTTGTGCTCTGCCTTTCCCCGTCATAGGGACTTGATTTTATTGACACCATCTTCTATTTAAAGGCAGCCAATTGTTACAGCTTTGTCTGCCAATATTTGATTCCAGTTTACCTGGGCCAGATCTGTTGTCATCCCACTGAAATTGTCTCTCTTCCAATTATTTTTATATATTTTTTTACAAGATAAAATAAGACTATAAGACGTAGGAGCAGAAGTAGGCCATTCGGCCCATTGAGTCTGCTCCACCATTCAATAAGATCATGGCTGATCTGATAATCCTCAACTCCATTTTCCTGCCTTTTCCCCATAACCTTAAATTCCCTTACTGATTAAAAATCTGTCTAACCCAGCATTGAATATGCTTACTCTAGATTGTTTTTCCATAGTTACCTGACATTTTATGATGCTGTGATCCCTGCTTCCCAAAGGTTCACCTTTTGAAACTTGATCCACATGACCGGCCTCATTGCCCAGAATCAGATCCAGCAATGTCTCCCTTCTACTTAGGCCAGAAACATACTGATCAAGAAAAGTCTCCTGCATACACTTCATAAGCTTCTGCCCCATGCCCACAACTACCACCCTCCCCACAACCTACGACCCTTTATATTATTACTTTCCCCATCTATATTAGCATAACTCAAGTTCCCCCATTGTCACAACTTCATATTTTTTGCACCTTTCTGTAATTTGCCTGCAAATGTGCTTCTCTATATCTTTCCCAGCTTGTGGCTGATAAAATCTACCAGTGATGCATTGGTACCTCTCGTTGTGTCTTAACACTAACCAATTAGATTCTGTCCTTGACACCTCTTGGGCATTCTGTTTCTCCGGCACAGTAACATTCTCCTTGATCAGTACCACCACCGCTCCTCCTTTCTCCCCTACCCCATCTTTTATTCATGCCTTGTATCCAAGAATATTTGTTACCCAATCCTGCCCTTTTTTGTACCAAGTTCTCTGTCAGCGCCACAACACCATATTCCAACGTGTCTGCAGCTCATCAACCTAACTTAGCACACTTCGTGGGTTTCTACACATGCACTGTAAACCTAATTTAGCCCTTATTGTGTTCACTCTTATTCTGACTCTAGTGCCATCAATGAAACTAAAATCTTCTTTATAATTACCAATATTGCAGGGTCATGGGGGAGAATTTTCTGCATGTCGGGCGGGCTGGTGGGGAGCGGGCGTGGGCAGGCGTGCGCGGACACGGAGCTGATCACCGCCCACAATCAGTTCTGTGCTGACATTTTACGTGGGAGGGCGGATTAAGGCCCATCCAGCATGAATCGCAGCTCCTGAGGACAGCGGGAGGGTGACAATGACGGCCGGGTGCAATGGCGATCCGGCGGCCTGTTTAAAAACCGCACAGGCAGCCTTCCAAAGGCTGGCGACGATGGCGACCAGAAGGGTTCCCGAGAGCGCTCTTGGAGAGCGGGCCAGGCAGGAGGGCAGGTTGGAGGGGCACTGTGCCCCTCGGTTCTCAGATGCGTGCCTTGCTGCCCTCCTGGAGGAGGTGGCAGCACGGCGTGAAATCATCGTGCTGAGGGACGGGAGGGAGAGACCCTCCCACATGCCGAAACATGCCTGGGAGGAGGTGGCAGAAAGGTCAGCGCACACGATGTTGGGACACACCTGGGTTCAGTGCCGTAAGCACTTTAATGACTTGTTGCGATTGGGAAGGGTGAGTCTGGGTCATCAGCACAGCAGTTAGATTGGTCCCCCTCTGGCCTCCATCCTCTCAACCCCAAATCTTGAATGTAGTTACTGCATTGAATCATTCACGGCATGTGACCTTCGCTGGGTGGGTCAGCATTTATTGCCTATGCCTAGTTGACCCTGAGATGGTAGTGTTGAGCTTCTCCTGTGTCTGCTGCATGTGGTACACTTACACCCACAGTACTGTTTTGGGGACAACCTCAAGGGTCTCTACCTAGGCGCAGTGCGCAGAACTCCAAAACATTTCAAAGTGAGGATGCTGACTGACTGGGAGTGGAACTTCCAGGTGGCAGGGCACCCACACAGATGCTACCCTTGGCATTCTAGGCAGTAGTGCTTCCTTGCTTTGGAAGGTGATGCAGTGTAGGTGGCAAATGTGATGGAGGCAGCATCTGGGCAAGGGGGTCAGCCCTGACTGCTTGGAGTGAGTGTGCGGCTGCTCCAGGGTCACGATTCACATGAGCCCTGCAATGTTTCACTCAGGTGAGGCTGGCAGGGATGCAATGGCGATCCAGGTACAGGGTGGACTAGTCAACGCTCTTCTCTCCTTTTCAGGAGAAGACTGCACACAATAACGCAGAGCAGATGTGGACTGGTGGAGAGCAGGCACAGTGGCTAATTCTCACCAGATACGAGCAGGAGGCTTTCAAACTGGAGAGGCGCCATGTGCCCAGGTCAGCTGGTAGCGGTGAGGTTGGGGTGCCAGGCGGAGGTAAGAGTGCCGTGCACTGAGGTCACAATGTCTGTCATTGCAGCCATTCCACTGTTGACTGTTTAGTGAATTCAGAATCCGACATGGGTTTCCCATTGATTACGGAAGGAGGAGCGCATCCTAATCCAAGGACCAGGGATGCACATTAACAGTGTCACGACTTCAACTAATCAAATGTCCTAGTTCTTCCTTTCAGCCTCACCAGAGCACGCCCGGACCAGGCAGAGGGCTTTCCACTAATACCTGAGGGCCCTGGCAAGTTACAAGCACCAGCGTCACACCATCTCAGCCAGGCAGGCACCAGCGCAGACACTAGCACCTCGATGGGGATAAGATCATCGGCTAGTGTCCCGGGGCACAGAGGTGGGGGCACTTCACACTTGCTCGAGGTGCAGGCGGAGACAGAGAGTGCCCAGGGTGCTGGCAGTCGGAGGACTGCAGGGGACTAGGAACATGCTCAGTTGGTGTCTGACGATGTGCCTCTGGTGTTGGCCCTGAGGCAGCAAACACTGGAACTCCAGCAGGGTCTGCGGGAGGATCAGGCGGCGATACATGAGGCAATGCGTGCCATGGTCTCCATGATGGAAGAGTCCATGCAGAGCATCAGCAATGTATTGACCCTCTTGGCTGAGCACAATGCTTCCTCCATGGAGAGGCTCCTCCAGGAGAACAATCAGGGCTTCCTGGGGATGTGCTCTGACCTGCAAGCCCTCACAGCGGCATTGACCTCAGCTGGTCAGTGTCAGTGTAGGAGATGGATTGGGCACCCAGTATCCCAGCTCGGTGCTCATCCATCAATGGCGAGCAGGGAGGTCTGAAGTGACCTCGCGTTGGTGCACGAGCTGCCTGTCGTCTCTGTTGGCTCCTCTCAGGGCGCTCCGGATGAGGGCAGCAGCTCCTCCGTCCTTCTGCCAGCGACAGTGGGATCTGATGAAGCTGCGGCTACTGGGGTGATGCCAGCTGTGGAACTGGCCAGCACAGGCTCCACGGGCCAGAGGACGCCCGCCGAGGTCATCGAGGCCAACAGGACAGCAGAGTGAGGAGGCTGCCCCAAATGCCAGTGCCAGCAACGGGGGAGTACCTAGACGTAGCACCCGAAAATGTAAGCTTAAGGTACCTTAGGCACAACACGGGCTTCTCACTGGTGGTTTTCTGTTGCCCCAGCATTGGTTGATTATCAGTCAGTGTGGAACTCAACACATGTGAATGAGGTTTCTTTTCTGTTTTATTTTATGAAAACATTATATCTTTAGTTCTGAACAAGGCTCAGGATGTTTCGTTACTTCTGCAGAAGCACAGGAACCCGTGATGTTATGAGTGACTTGTTTGTCATTGAGCTTTATTGACAAGGTACATAGTTAATGTTCCTGACCAGGCAGATGTTGCTCTCAGGTATCAAGTATGGAGCCTGCAGCCCTGACATGTGCTGGAGGTCCATCTGTGGTGGGCTAGCTGAAGGTTCATTGGATCAAAATCTCCTGGGTGTCCCTGCCTCCCTGGAGGTTGCTCAGGTCAGCGTCTACCCCCTCAGCGTTCTCCTGACCATGCTCACCCTCGGAATCACTTCTGCACTCATCGTGTGCATCCAGAGCATCTGCATCTACATCTTCTTCCTCCACTGTGTCCCCCCTTTCCAGCCACAGATTGTGAAGAGCACAGAATGGAACCACAATTAGAACCGCACGAGCTATGGGTATTGCAGTGCAATACTCAACAGTCCAGGCATCGGAAGTGCATCTTGAGAAGACTGATGGTTTTCTCCACCACAGCCCTTGTGGAGACGTGGTTCCTATTGAGCAGCGGCTCAGCCTCGATTCTTGGATGGCGGAGAGGCGTCATGAGCCACCTTCTGAGGGGATAGCCCTTGTCACCCAGCAGCCATCCATCCAGCCGGGCTGGAGCACTGAAGAGCCCCAACACCTGGGAGTGTCTGAGGATGTAGGCGTCATGGGAGCTGCCTGGGTACCTTGCACAGACTTGAAGAATCTGCATCCTGTGATCACACACTATCTGTACGTTCATGGAGTGGAAGCCCTTCCTGTTGACAAAGACACCGGGCTCACCTGCTGGCGCCTTGATGGCCACATGTGTACAGTCTATTGCACCCTGGACATGGGAGGACCCAGCAATGGCCGAACCTCTGGCTTGCTCTTCCTGACTGGCCTTGTCCCAGTGGTGGTGGATGAAGGTTAATGCACACCTGAACAGAGCATCTGTAACCTGCTTGGCACAACTGTGGACAGCTGATTGGGAGACTCCACAAAGATCACCCACCAACCCCTGGAAAGAGCCAGAGGCATAGGTGTTGAGGGCAGCCGTGACCTTCAAAGCCACGGGCATGGGATGATCCACACAGTTGGCGCTGATCTCAGGGCCTATCATTTGACAAATGGAGGGCACTGTCTCACAGAATCACAGAATCACA
The DNA here is from genome assembly GCF_964194155.1 of Cetorhinus maximus. Lineage (NCBI taxonomy): Eukaryota > Metazoa > Chordata > Chondrichthyes > Lamniformes > Cetorhinidae > Cetorhinus > Cetorhinus maximus. The sequence continues at coordinate 19,834,900 of NC_135880.1, forward strand.
GAATCACAGTGCAGAAGAGGCCCTTCAGCCCATCGAGTCTGCACCAACACATGAGAAACACCTGGCCTACCTATCTAAACCCATTTACCAGCACTAGGCCCATAGCCTTGAATGTTATAACGTGCCAAGTGCCCATCCAGGTACTTTTTAAAGGATGTGAGGCAACCCGCCTCCACCACCCTCCCAGGCAGCACATTCCAGACCGTCACCACCCTCTGGGTAAAAAATGTTTTCAGCACATCCCCCCTAAACCTCCTGCCCCTCACCTTGAACTTATGCCCCCTTGTGACTGACCCTTCAACTAAGAGGAACAGCTGCTCCCTATCCACCCTGTCCATGCCCCTCATAATCTTGTACACCTCAATTTGGTTGTCCCCTCAGTCTTCTCTGCTCCAGCAAAAACAACTCAAGTCTATCCAACCTCTCTTCATAACTTAAATGTTTCATCCCAGGCAACATCCTGGTTAATCTCCTCTACACCCCCTCCAGTGCAATCATATCCTTCCTATAATGTGGCAACCAGAACAGCACACAGTACTCCAGCTGTGGCCTCACCAAGGTTCTATACAACTCCAACAAGATCTCCCTGCTTTTGTAATCTATGCCTCGGTTGATAAAGGCAAGTGTCCCATATGCCTTTTTCACCACCCCACTAACATGCCCCTCCGCCTTCAGAGATCTATGGACACACACGCCAATGTCCCTTTGTTCCTCAGAACTTCCTAGTGTCATGCCATTCATTGAATACTTCTTTGTCAAATTACTCCTTCCAAAGTGTATCACCTCACACTTCTCAGGGTTAAATTTCATCTGCCACTTATTTGACCATCTCGTCTATATCTTCCTGTAGCCCAAGACCCTCAACCTCACTGTTAACCATCCGTCCAATCTTTGTGTCATCCGCAAACTTACTAATCCTACTCCCCACATAGTCATCTCTGTCGTTTATATAAATGACAAATAATAGGGTGCCGAGCACAGATCCCTGTGGTATGCCACTGGACACTGGCTTCCTGCCACGAAAGCATCCTTCTGTCATCACCCTCGGCCTCCTAAAGCTAAACCAATTTTGAATCCACCTCATCAAATTACCCTGTATCCCATGTGCATTTGCCTTCTTTATAAGTCTCCCATGTAGGACCTTGTCAAAGGCTTTGCTGAAATCCATATAAACTACATCAACTGCACTACCCTCATCTACACACCTGGTCACCTCCTCAAAAAATTCAATCAAATTTGCTAGACATGACCTCCCTCTGACAAAGCCATGCTGACTATCCCTGATCAAACCTTGCCTCTCCAAGTGGAGATAGATACTCTCCTTCAGAATTTTCTCCAATAGTTTCCCTACCACTGACATGAGACTCACTGGCCTGTAGTTCCCTGTCTTATCTCTACAACCCTTCTTAAATCGCAGAACCACATTAGCTGTTCTCCAGTCCTCTGGCACCTCCCCCGTGGCCAGAGAGGAATTAAAAATTTGGGTCAGAGCCCCTGCGATCTCCTCCCTTGCCTCCCTCAGCAGTCTGGGACACAAATCATCTAGACCTGGAGATTTGTCCACTTTTAAGCCTGCGAACACTTCCAATACCTTGTCACTCCCTATATCAATTTGCTTAAGAACCTCGCAATCTCTATCCCCGAGTTCGATACCTTCATCCTCATTCTCTTGGGTGAAGATGGATGTGAAGTATTCATTCAGCACTCTAGCGATGTCCTCTGGCTCCACCCATAGATTGCCCCCTTGGTCCCTTATGGGCCTTACTCTTTCCCTGGTTATCCTCTTCCCATTGATATACTTATAGAATATCTTGGGATTTTCCCTACTTTTACCAGCCAGATCTTTCTCATGTCCCCTCTTTGCTCTCCTAATTGCTTTCTTAAGCTCCACCCTGCACTTTCTGTACTCCACTAATGCCTCTGCTGATTTGCTTCCCTTGTACCTGCTAAAAGCCTCTCTTTTCCTTCTCATCATACCCTGAATATCTCTGATCATCCATGGTTCTCTGGGCCTGTTACTCCTTCCTATCACCCTAAAGGGAACATGTTGAGCCTGTACCCTCCCCATTTTCTTTTTAAACACCCCCCACTGTTACTCTGTAGATTTCCCCACAAGTAACTGTTCCCAGTCGACCTTGGCCAGATCCTGCCTTATTTTACTAAAATCCACTCTCCCCCAATCCAAAACATTTTTTTGAAACTTGTCGATTTCTTTGTCCATAACAAACTTAAACTGTACCATGTTGTGGTCGCTATCGTTAAAATGCTCGCCCACCATCACCTCAGCCACCTGTCCGGCTTCATTCCCCAGAATTAGGTCCAGCACTGCACCGTCCCTTGTTGGACCCTCTACATATTGACCTAAAAAGTTCTCCTGTACACATTTCAAGAAATCCACTCCATCCCAGCCCTTAATGCTATGCCTATCCCAATTAATGTTGAGAAAGTTGAAATCACCTAATTTAATTACCCTATTGTTATTGTTTTTACACACCTCCACAAATTGTGCACATATTTGCACCTCAATTTCCTGCTGACTATCTGGGGGTCTATGATAAACACCTAATAATGTGGCTGCCCCTTTTTTATTCCTAAACTCTACCCACAAAGCTTCATTCGATGCCCCCTCCAAGATATCATCTCTCCTTACTGCAGTAAATGACTCCTTAACTAATAATGCAAAACCTCCTCCTCTTTTACTCCCTTCCCTGTCTCGCCTGAAGATTCTATATCCCAGAATGTTGAGCTGCCAATCCTGCCCCTCCCTCAACCTCGTCTCAGTGATGGCTACTCTATACTGAGGTAGCTGCTTCGCCACCTGTAAACCCTGGCATCAGGATAGTGGCGTCTTCTGCGGCCCCTTCTGCCTTGGACTTCCTGTTGGCCCTGTGCCCCTTATGCCTGTGCCTGTCCTCCCAAAGGTGGCTCCACTGGAAGCTGAACATGGACTCCTCCCGCTTCTGGCCCTCTCTTCTGCAGAGGAGGATGTGCCTCCAGTGGACAGCACAACTTCCATTCTCTGGGTAAGGGAAGGCTTCCTGAAACCTGCAAGGCCCCAAGAATGATGTTTACTCCAGAGTTCTGACCTGAAGCCTATTATTCCTGTACAAGCAGCTCTGAAGAGATTTGAAGTTCTCCTGTTCACACAAGCAAATAGCAGTAAGTTAAACAAGTTAATGTCAAACAAATAGCACTCGCAAGCCCACTCATCCCTCTAATCCCTCCCATGGATGAGGTTTTTAAAAATGTGGCCCACCCGCCTGCCCATTGCGCCCGTGCGACACTATAAAGATCGCACGGGCCTCGAAAAATCTCAGTCTATTTATGCCTCAAGGGCCTTAAGTGGCCGTTAATTAATGGCGGGCGCGCATCGGAGCTCATTGCGCACCCACGCACCGAAATATCGCGATGGCGTGCGGTGACGCATGCCCAACGTCACCACGCGTCTTTTTACACGTCGGCCTGTCAGGCCCGCCCCCGCACACAGACATCAAAATCCTGGCCATGAGTGTCAACTTTAGCCTACATTTGTTCAAAATTCTTAGACAAAAGAAATATAACCGTGAAGATTGGCAAAATTATTTTACAGCACAAAAGGTGGCCTTTTGGTCAATCTTGGCTGTGCCAGCTCTCCCTGGACCAAATGGACAATGGACTGAAAGGCAATCTCCTGTGCTGGAAAACAATTTTACATTTCTTTACAGTTATATTTCTTCTGTCTATGAATTTCTAACACATGGTGGGCTAAAGCTGACACACATGACTCCACAATGTTGGTAGTTAAACAGTTTTAATTTAGTTTTATTTTAAATTTTAAATACCTGAGCTTATATTAATACTAGAAATTCAGTGAAGTGTCTGGACATGTTGGAGGCTGCTGAACTAGCTAATTGCAATACTAACTAATCTAAAACAAATAATAACAACTTCTGTTTGCACAGCGCCTTTAATATTGTAAAATGTCCCAAGGTGTTTCACAGCAGTGTTATCAAATTGGAGGATTGCAGAGCTGGGGAGAGGTGAGGCCATGGAAGGATTTGAAGACAGAGGTGAGGGATTTGAATACAGGTAAGTCTGATTGTGTCTAAATGCTATTATTTAATTGCCTTACAGGCAAGATTTATGATTGCTTTTACATTAATTATCACAAATGGGTTTTAACCACTGAAGTCTGCTCAGATACTCAGCAGATGTCTCCAGCCATTAATGTGTCCAGTTAATAATAGAGCATTTCTGACTATTTCTGTTTGCTCAGGTGAGGTTCTTCAGAGTTAAACCCAAATCATAAACAGGCTTGAAATTTCATTCCTCGAGTCCAATGTCTGGTACCAGCCCCAATGAACAGAAATGGGATGGGTCTTAATATATCACAATTAAATAACTCGATTCCAACCCAACCCAAACCCATTCCTGGCCCATTAAATTTCAAAGTACACAGTTCAAGGCACAAACAAAGCTCTCACAAATGACATTCTGGTGCTTAATTGACAAATCAAAGTTGCATCCTGATGCCATAATCAGTGCTGCAACTTAAATTTAACACAAAATGAAGGAGAGGCCTAAGTTGTGGGCTTCCCAGAGGCTGATCCAAGGCAGGGGTAGCTGGCTCCCCAATGTGTATGGCTCTTTCAGCATTACCTGTGGGCCAGCAGGAATGAGAGAGACTGCTCTCGCGCAAAGCCACTGAGGGAAGCTTTTGGCTTCACGCGGGCCAAATTTCCAGCAGCCCGCCACCCTCCCAACAGCCCTTATGATCACCGGCCTCCCCTCACCTCCTGATTGCTTCCTTCCCCCTTGCCATGGGCCATCCCTAAGGATTCCCAACTGCAGCCTCCTCACTAGAGTGCCCCCTCCTGCTCACCGGTCACACTGTCCATTTGACTGGCTACTGGGCAGGGCTACAAAATGTAGATTCTGGAACAGTCCCAGCAGGCTGGAGGGTGGCAAATGTCATCTCACTATTTAAAAAAGGAGGGAGGGAGAAAACAGGGAATTACAGACCAGTTAATCCAACATCAGTAGTAAGGAAAATGCTAGAGTCTACTATAAAGGATGTAATAACAGGACACTTAGAAAATATCAATGGGATTAGACAATGTCAACATGGATTTATGAAAGGGAAATAATGTTTGCCAACCCTACTGGAGTTTTTTGAGGACATAACTAGCAGAATAGATAAGGGAGAACCAGTGGATGTGGTGTATTTGGATTTTCAGAAAATTTTTGATAAAGTTCCACTTAAGAGGTCTGTAAAATTAAAGCACATGGGATTGTAGGTAATATATTGGTATGGTTTTGGTTAACAGACAGGAAACAGAGAGTAGGAATAAATGGGTCTTTTTCGGAGTGGCAGGCAGTATACCGCAGGGATCAGTGCTCGGGCCCCAGCTATTCACAATATATGTCAATGATTTGTATGAGGGAACCAAATATAATATTTCCAAGTTTGCTGACAACACAAAACTAGGTGGGAGTGTGAGTGGTGAGGAAGATGTTAAAAGGCGTCAACGCTATTTAGACAAGTTGAGTGAATGGGCAAATACATGGCAGATGCAGTAAATGTGGATAAGTGTGAAGTTATCCACTTTGGTAGAAAAACAGAATGGCAGAATATTATTTAAATGGTTATAGTTTGGGAAATGTTGTTGTGCAAAGGGACCGGGGTGTCCTTGTACATCAGTCACTGAAAGCAAGCATGCAGGTGCAGCAAGCAGTTAGGAAGGTAAATGGTATGTTGGCCTTCATTGCGAGAAGACTTGATACAGGAGCAAGGATGTCTTACTGCAGTTATACAGGGCCTTGGTGAGACCACACCTGGAGTATTGTGTACAGTTTTGGTCTCCTTACCTAAGAAAGGATATACTTGCCATAGAGGGAGTGCAGCAAATGTTCACCAGACTGATTCCTGGGATGGCAGGATTGTCGTGTGAGGAGAGATTGGGCCGACTAGGCCTGTATTCACTGGAGTTTAGAAGAATGAGAGGAGATCTCAATGAAACATATAAAATCCTGACCGGGCTGGATGCAGGGATGATGTTCCCTCTGGCTGGGAGGCAGGCGGGGTCTCTAGAACAAGGGGTCACAATCCCAGGACACAGGGTAGACCATTTAGGACTGAGATGAGGAGAAACTTCTTCACTCAGAGGGTAGCGAACCTGTGGAATTCTCTACCACAGAAGGCTGTGTAGGCTAAGTCACTGAATGTATATAAGAAGGAAATAGATTCTAGACTCTAAAGGCGTCAAGGGGTATGCGGAGAGAGCAGGGGCGTGGCGTTGGGATAGAGGATCAGCCATGGTCCTATTAAATAGCGGAGCAGGCTCTAAGGGCCAAATGACCTACTCCTGCTCCTATTTTCTATGTTTCTAATGAGGCTTTGCCATTGAAATTGGCCGTATTTCAGTGTTCCTATAGCCTTATATTTTTCTGCCTCCCCTGCATCCTTCCTGCCTTCCCATAAATAACAGGGCCATGGTTCCTGGTTAAAAACAAAAAACTACTGCAGATGCTGGAAATCCAAAACAAAAACAGAATTACCTGGAAAAACCCAGCAGGTCTGGCAGCATCGGTGGAGAAGAAAAGAGTTGACGTTTCGAGTCCTGTTGAAGGGTCGTGAGGACTCGAAACGTCGACTCTTTTCTTCTGCACCGATGCTGCCAGACCTGCTGAGTTTTTCCAGGTAATTCTGTTTTTGCCATGGTTCCTGGTGTTTGGTTTTATTCTGTGACCCATGCACCTAAAAGTCTATTCCCATCACTCCTGACGCACAATCGCTGCAGTGTGTACCATTTACTTGATGTACTGTGGCAACTGATCACGGCTTCTTTGGAAGCACCTCCCAAACCCATAACTTCCACCATCTAGAAGGATAAGTCCAGCAGAAACATGGAAATATCACCTCCTCCAAATTCCTCACCAAGTTATAAGCACTCTTGATTATGGGCAGATATTGCCATTCCTTCAGAATCACTGGGAGAAAATCCTGGAACTCCCTACACACCAGCGCTATTGGCCGAATTCACACTAGAGCAGTTCAAAAAGAAGGCAGCTGACCAGCACCTTCAAGGTTTTCTAGAGATGGGCAATAAATGCCGGCTGTTAATGAATAAAAATAATAGACTCATTTGCTATGTATCGTAGTGAGCTATATTTTCAGTATTCAGTAAACAACTGAGAATATCAGTAGTATACATAGAGCGGAATCGTCCCAGATTTGCACTAAGTGCAGCAGCGGCTAGAAAAAGAACATTTTACCCTCTGGCCGCAATGGCGGCTTTTCACATCGTATCATCCCAGTCTCACCACGTTAATTTTGCATTCACAGGAAACATGCCGTTTCGAAGGCAAGCGGGCTCTCATTTGCCCGCCGTGCCATCACCTCGCTGCTTCCTCACGCCCTGGGCGCCACATTTAAAGTGCAGTCACGCGCACACCTCTCAGTGCTTCCAGCCCAGGACTGCTGCATCGAAGACATGGCTCTGAAGGGCAAGAAGACTACAGCTCACCCCGGTTTAGTAACACGTCCCTCGAGGCCTGTTGGAGGCCATGGAGGCCTGCCGTGATGGCCGGAGAAGGCACAGCAATATCAACAATGAGACTTGGGAGGTGGTGGCAGCTATGGTCAGTGCCACCCAGTGCCGCAAGAGGAAAAATGATCCCTTCCATTCCACCAGGATAAGTCACTCTTTTCATCGCTCTCAACTTTCACACTCGCAAACCCATCAGACATTCACGGGGCCCTCACTCATTGCCAGTTCAAGGAACATCACCATTCACTCTCCCACACACACCTTCATTGCCCTCATTGACCACTCACCAGTCACACATGCCAGGCACACTTATCACCTGGCCTGGCAGGCGTCCCGCTTACACTCTCGCCATCTGTATTCATGCAGGACAAGCTGGCACACAACAAGAGGGAGAAGTTGCCCTCTGGTTGAGGAATGCCTGAAATCAAGGCCCTCATAGTTTGAAAATCGAGTCATCCAGCTGACTGGCGAAGATCTGGACCATTCCTGTGCTGATGGTGAGGTCGGTGGATCTCTATCAAGTGAGGATCCAGCAGTGCAACATCCATCAGACAATGCTGTGAGTGATCTGTCTTGTTTCGCAGTGCCCTGCCATGCACCAATTATCTGCCCTTGCTTTCACAGGCATAGCCGATGGAGTCCATGACCCAGGGCCTCAAATTGAGCCCCGAAGAAACCTCTGAAGAGGAAACTGAAGGCACCTCCATTCAAGTCCCATCACAGCGCTCACCCACACCCTCTTCCAGTGCAGAGACACACACCTTGGTGGGACCTAGCTTTAGAGTAGCCTTGGGATCACAATCTTGTGAGAGCATCGTACTGTCTGATCCACAGCAGGCAGTGGCTGGGTCTTCCCAGGTCTCCGGCACCCGGAGGACTGCTGGAGGCCAGAATGCTGCTGAGTCTGAGTCAGATGACAAGCCTCTGGAATTGGTCATACATCGGTTGCTGGAGCCGCAAAGGCAAGCTTGGGAACATCAGGAAGGGATGTCCACAGCACTCCTCAGATTGCAAAGCACGATGGAGGAGTCCGTCTGCCTTCACTCTGAGGTGATAGCGCCGGCATGCCAACGCACCGAGGTCAACACTGGTAGGATGGTGGCCGCCATGGAGACCTTGGTCCAGAACGTCGGTCCTGCACTCTGCACAGGCTGAACTCCATCACTGATGCCATAATTGGCCTCCAACAGTTTGTCTCCTCACTGCATGTCATCATAATCCACAAATGTAGCAGCTATGAGAGCCTCCCAAGTGCACCTTGTCTGGCCAGTGCAAAGGCCTCGTTGCTGGCATCATCACCTTCGAGGACCTCCTCACCCTCATCCCTGTCGATATCCTCCTCATCTCCTCCTCAGCCAGCACCCTCCCCTTTGCAGCGCCAGGTTGTAAAGGGCGCAGCAGGTGATGATGATATGTGACACCCTCTGTGGACTATATTGCTAGGCTCCACCAGACCGGTCCAGGCACCGGAACCTCATTTTCAGCATCCTGATGGTTTGCTCCACCAAGTTAGGGGTAACAGCATGAGCCTCATTATACCGTCGCTCTGCTGCAATCTAAGGCTGCCGCACAGGTGTCATCAGCCACATCCTCTCTGGGTAGCCCTTGTTCCCGAGGAGCCATCCCTGCAGCTTCTGTGGACCCTGGAAGGTATCAGGGGTCTGAGACCGACTGCGAAAGCAGGAGTCATGGGCACTCCCTGGAAACCGTGCGCAGACCTGCAGGATGTGTTTGTGGTGGTCATACCAGCTGCACATTCAGCGAATGGAATCCCTTGCGGTTGACATAATTGACCACTTGTTGCGATGGAGATCTGAGCACAACGTGACTACAGTTGATCTCACCCTGCACCTGTGGGAAACCCACGATTTGGGCAAATCCAATCGCTCTTGCGCCCTGGCTTTCCTGGTTCTGGGCAAAATGCACAAAGTTGTGTGCCCTCGTGAAGATGGCATTGTGACCACATTGATACATTTGTGGGTAGAAGCTTGCGATGTCCCACAGAGGTCACCTGTGAAGCCTTGAAAGGAGCCACTAGTGTAAACATTGAGCGCAGTGGCCACTTTCACAGCCACAGGCAATGGTTGCCGTCCATGTTGCCATAGCGTCACATCCTGCAGGAGGTGACAGATGTAACCGACCAGTTTCCTAGACGCACAAAATCTTCAGTGACACTGGTTCTTGGTCATCTGCAGGCATCTATAGACTATGGGTCTAGTTAAATGCCGAACAGTGAGAGCTCAATGTTGCTCTTCAGTGGCATGTGCGGGAGCCCCAGCCGCCCCTTCTTCCTGGGAGACTGCTCCTCCCTCTGCCCAGTCAGATGCCTCCCTTATTCTCTTCTCCTTTGTTTTCGCTCTCTGTAAGCCACGAGGCATACATCTAGGTCACCAGGCTCCATGCTTCTGATGTACTCCTCCTGTAGGATGAAAGAGAGAGATGCTTGGGTTAGCATGGGTGTAAGAAGAACCTGCCTTGGTTAAGCCTGAAGGCCCCTTAACAGATCCTGGAGAGTGCTGGCCATGACTTGGATGGCCAGAGTTAAGTGCGCTGCATGGCTGCCTGAGACCCCACCCTCCTCCACCCCACTCCACCTGACCAATTGGCAGCAGCTTTGCCCACTGGACTGCATACTGTGCTCTCAGCTCAGGTGCAGGCATTCTCCTAACCCGCACTGCACAGCTGCACTGTTAGCTTGAACCATGTGAGAAGCTGCTCCAAACCTGAAAAGTGACATTGCAAGGGGCTGTGAGCACCTCCGCCAGTGACTGCTCCATGGCCAACTTTCGCAAGGAGATTGTACAATGTGTACAATCATCCAACTGTTCTGCAGTCCTCTAAAATGCTCATTAGCTTGCAGTCTGTGCCGGTGGGGTGAAAAGCTCTGAAGCGCATTGGTAGTACTTTCATGCCTCTGCGTTGCTTGAGTGGGCAGATAAGCTAGAGGCCTGACTCCAAGCATGTCCATCTGGCTGCACCTGAACTGTCATAGCTGCGGAGGAATAGTCACTTTATACAAGGTTTCTCTAATGCATTGTCACTTCTGTCTCCCCCATCCCACCTGTGCTTGTGCACCACCATCAGCCATAGTGTAGCCCTTACCCATCCAACCTGCCTCAACTCCAGTGCAATCCTTGCCCCCCATCCACCCCCCAACCCCAGTACAGCCCTTGCGCCGACACCGCACTGTCAGCCAGCCGGGAAAAAGCGATTTGCCTGTGCCCTTGCCTGAATTTGCGGTGCCTCAACCTTGAAGTCCAACAGGCGACCCTCCTGAGTACTGCACAACATTACTGTGCACACAGCCCCAAGTTCCCCTCCGAGTGAGGCCCACCAAGTGCATACCTTATATATACTGTTGTAAAACACTTGTGCTCGGATGATCTAGGATGGGATGATTACAATGGGCTGGGCTCATAATGATATGCAGATGTATTACAACGAGATTCCCGATGTCCGACGGTGGGAAATGTGGCCCGCCATTGACGGGCAGAGTGGGCGATTGCAATCTGGTTTCACAACGTCGTGAAACCGATTTTCGGCCTTCTCACCATATTGTCCGCTCACGCCACCGAACCACGGCTGACACCAGTGGGCACGGAAAATTCCGCCCATAGATCCAGTCACTTTACGCTGGCCTTCTTCAAAGGAACCAATCCCTTTGTGCTAATGCTGTTCAACTTGGCTTTTCGTAGGCTGGGCATGGATGTGCAATGGTATTTTTCCGACTTCACATTCCCGGTGGGGAAATCCAAACATGATCTTCTGACAATTTAGGGAAGAGTAAAATTCGAAGATGACACCTAGTCCACCCAATATAATTCACCAACCGTGCCGAAAATGATTAGTATTCAAATCTTAAACCAAATTTAAAAAAACAAAAGGCATAAATAACAAGGAGGTTACCTAATTATAAATTCTTGATAGCAGCTTGAAATTTGAAAGCAGTACAGATGGCTGATGCCTTAATTTAGAAATAAATTATGTCAACTTAAAGTTCATTGTCTTTAACAATTAAATGTCTGAATACATTCAAACAGGACCTGCTTTGGAGTTGGTATTGCCAGAAAGGAATGCTTTGATTGACTTCCTTGGGGCAGACCTTACGGACCCCCACCGGTGGGTTTTCAGCCGTCGGTCCATAAAATTCTGTGGGTGTCCTTCCCCTACCTGTCCATCCCCAAACAGGCAGCGATTTTACAGGGGGCAGGTGAGGCCTAGGGCAGCCAACCACCACCCCTCACCTAGTAATTAAGGGCTTCCTGGCTGCGGCCACATCTTGTAGGCTGGTGGGAGGAGGTCAGGTCTTGCTGGCAGGGTAGGGGAAGGCCTGGCAGGTTAGCTTCCTCAAGCCTCCCTTACAGTTCCCCTTTCCCAATCGGGTGGGGGGGGTGGGCACACCCCCACGGGTGTCTACTCTTCTCCTGGCCTTTGCAACCCAGCCCCCACCTCCCTTGTTATCCCTTCCTCCTCTGGCCTCACCAAGAGACCCCCAGACTTAATGTGTGGTGCTGCTGGGCCTAGGAAGCAACTGGAGAATAAGATGGCCAGCTGCTCTCTAAGACAGACATCCCCCCCCAAGATAGAGGCGGAAGGCTCACTTCCAGCCAACTAACGCACCACAGGCTGTTAACTGGCCGCAGGCATGCCTTCCCCGCAGACTTTTCTAGTGGCAGGACAGAAACCCTGCCATCTGAAAAATTCTGCCCTTTGGTGAAGGCAGTATCTCCTAACCCCAAATAAAAGCAGAAAGTACGGAAAAACTCAGCAGGCCCGGCAGCATCTGTGGAGAGAGGAACAGAGTTAACGCGTCGAGTCCATAGGACTTTTCTTCATACGGGCTCGAAACGTTAACTCTGTTTCTCTCTCCACAGATGCTTCCAGACCTACTCAATTCTTCCAGCATTTTCTGTTTTTATTTCATATTTCCAGCATCCACAGTATTTTGCTTTTATCTTCTAACCCCACACCTACTCACGCTTTGTTCAACACAGGCACTTGAAAAATTGCAGCAATTTACTGTATTAGTTAGAGAATAACTGCAGGTCTCCCAATCAAGTGACAAATTGTGTGTCATTCAAGGAGGTAGGTGGTTGAAATCTTGCTGTATGATATCAATAACAACTACATGAAAACATTCTTTTAGAAATTCTTTTGCCTACTCGTTTCATGAAGGTTTACTGTACTTGAAATTTCATGCTTATTAAAACGGCAGAAGAATATCTTCCTGCAAAACCCCTTTACTGCTAATTTCACAGTAACTATTTGAAGCCAATAGCTTCAGAGCTACGTGGACCCTACTCCAGAATGATTTTGCCGGCTAGTATGCAGAATCAAATCACTTGGTGTCCAGCATTTGAAGGTGATTTTTTTTTTTAAACTTTAGTTAGTAGCACTGTCACCTCTGAGTGAGTACATGCCCCACTCCAGAACCTGGACACATAATCCAAGGTGACACCTGGGTGGAATTTTTCAATTTTGTTGGGTACGCCACCATTTACGTGAAAGATTAAAGTGAGTCTCCCTCTGCCAGACAAGGTGAACACAAAAGACCCTATTGTTGAACTTGCTACTACGAGGAGTAGTTGAGGAAAACAGCATAGATACATTTAAGGGGAAGCTTGATAAACAATACAAGGACATGTTGATGAGGTGCGATGAGATGAGGTGGGAGGAGGTTTGTACAGAGCATACGCATCAGCATGGATCGGTTGAGTCGAATGGTCTGTTTCTGTGCTGTAACTTCCAATTATTTGAAGCAGATTAGGGGCCTCCTTCTGTCAATCATCCTCTGTCAAAAAAATATTAATCTAATCGAGTAAACCACCCACCAAATCTTACGGATTTTCACCGCATGGCATGACACCAAGTGGCCTCTACAGCAGTTGGGTGATCCATACAACCAGATTGTTCGCAGGGTGGTGAAGATAAAAAGAACCTTTGATGAGATAAGTTAACAGTCAACCTTTCTTAATAATTTTACATAGCTTGTAGTATCTATAGCATAGGAATGGATCTTTCTGCCCAAGAGGTCTATGCTGGTATTTATGTTCCACAATTTATATTATTTAATTCACTGTTCCTCTTTAATCCTTTCCGCCTCGACACCTCTTCTCCTTTAAGATACTCTTTAGAACCTACCTGTTTGATCTGCCTCAATAACTTCTTCCATGGTTTGGTCTCCAATTTCGGCTGACACCACTCCTGTGAAGTGCCTTGGGATGTGTTACAGAGTTAAAAGCTCTATATAAATGCAAGTTGTTACTATTGCTGAAAATTCAGGTTTTTTGCATTAAATACTCACTTAGTGGCACTATTTGTATCATATTTTTTTAAGTGGATGAAAAATACTTTCAATAATCAGGATCAGATTGATTTTTGAGCTTAACTGAGTTTAAATGGTTTTGTTCTGCCAATTACTGGTGAATTGACTGATCTCTCCCTTTGGCTCCACTCGGTTTTCACTTAAACACTGATGGGAATTTAAGTGATCAATAAGCGGAACCAGTAATCACTATTATTGAGCACCTTTGATACATAGAGTGAGTGCCAACGCTCACTTCAGCTTGTGTTTATATTTGTGTTTAAGGCACTTGATGAAGGACAGATCACTTAACAGGGCCCAGACCCAGTCAGAAGCTGATACTGTCACTGATTTTCCATGGAAAATCAGGTGGAAAATTGTGGTAAATGGAGAAATTCATAGGATTTGTCACAGGATCGCATGCGATGTAAAATGACATGCCCTAATTATGTGGAACAAGAATGCCAGAAGTCATGGGGGAAGGCAGCATATGATTCAGGTGGAGACTGACGAGAAAATAGTTGAGTCAAAAATTCATGTCTTCCCCACCAAGGTCAATTTGTTTCTATCAACCTCGCACAAAAAAGTGTTTCAGTCACTCAGTAGCAGTGGTTACATTACTAGACTAGTAACCCACCCGATTTCCTAATTCAAATCCCATGGTGATAGTTTGTGAATTATATTAACTTGGTTTAATAAATCTGGAATTAAAAGCTAGGATCAGTAATGATAACCACAAACCTGTTGGATAGTCATCGAAACCTGGTCCTCTAATATCCTTCAGGGAAGGACCCATGCTGTCACTATGAAATCCAGCCCTTATGCGACTTCAGATCCACAGCAATGTGGTTGGCTCCTCACTGCCCTCTGAAATGGCCTCGCAAACCACTCAGTTGCATCAAAACACTACAAAGAAGAAGGCTGGTGCAATGGACTTAATAGCACCGTGGGTGTACCTCAGCCACATGGACTGCAGTGGTTCAAAAAGTTGGTTCACTACCACTTCCTCAAGGACAACTAGGAAAGGCACTAAATGTTTGCCCTTCAGTGATACCCACATCCTGTGATTATAAAAATAAATGTCAGTGCCCCTGTGAGCATAGTGGACTTAGCAATGTGATACAACATGCCAGTAGCACACAAGGTAAAATTTAGTCTGGTGATTTTAATTTTACAATCGCAAAATACTTTGGTTGCTGGAAATAGGAAATAAGAACTGAAACTGTGGGAAATACTTAGCAGGTCTGGCAGCATCTGTGGAGGGAGAAACAGTTAATGTGCTGGATTTTCACACAGATGGAGAGGCTCTCCATCTTTAAGAAAATGGCGCTGGACACCTTGGTTCATGTCCCCGAACCCGACCCTAGACATCTGTGGCTCGTGGAAGCAACTGCATATGCTAAAGTGCAGTTGCCTTCAGACTGATCTGATTTTGGCTTGTGAGATGAACAAAACATGACTTGTGCACTTTAGACATGGTAGAAGATAATCTCAAATTAAAGGATTATTTGGAGAGGTAGGATATCTTTTTGGAGAGGTAGGGCACCCATGTGGATATAGTATTGGGATACAAAAACAGAAACAGAAATATCTGGAAAAAATCAGCAGGTCTGGCAGCATCGGCGGAGAAGAGCACAGTTGATGTTTCGAGTCCTCATGACCCTTCAACAGAACTAAGTAAGAATAGGAAAGGGATGAAATATAAACTGGTTTAAGGGGAGGTGTGTTGGGACAAGAAGAGCTAGGTAAAGGGCCAGTGATAGGTGGAGATAACCAAAAGATGTCACAGACAAAAGGACAAAGAGGTGTTGAAGGTGGTGATATTATCTAAAGGAATGTGCTAATTAAGGGTAGAAAGCAGGACAAACAAGGTACAGATAGCCCTAGTGGGGGTGGGGTGGGGTGAAGGAATCTAAAAAGGCTAAAAAGTAGAGATAAAACAATGGATGGAAATACATTTAAAAATACTGGAAATAGGTGGGAAAAGAAAAATCTATATAAATTATTGGAAAAGCCAAAAAGGAGGGGGAAAATCAGAAAGGGGGTGGGGATGGAGGAGAGAGTTCATGATCTAAAATTGTTGAACTCAATGTTAAGTCCGGAAGGCTGTAAAGTGCCTAGTCGGAAAATGAGGTGCTGTTCCTCCAGTTTGCGTTGAGCTTCACTGGAACAATGCAGCAAGCCAAGGACGGACATGTAGGCATGAGAGCAGGGTGGAGTGTTGAAATGGCAAGCGACAGGGAGGTCTGGGTAATGCTTGCAGACAGACCAAAGGTATTCTGCAAAGCGGTCACCCAGTCTGTGTTTGGTCTCTCCAATGTAGAGGAAACCGCATTGGGAGCAACGAATGCATTAGACTAAGTTGAGGGAAGTGCAAGTGAAATGCTGCTTCACTTGAAATGAGTCTTTGGGTCCTTGGACGGTGAGGAGAGGGGAAGTAAAGGGGCAGGTGTTGCATCTTCTGTGGTTGCATGGGAAGGTGCCGTGGGAGGGGGTTGAGGTGTAGGGGGTGATGGAGGAGTGGACCAGGGTGTCACGGAGGGAACAATCCCTGCGGAATGCCGCCGGGGGGGTGAAGGGAAGATGTGTTTGGTGGTGGCATCATGCTGGAGTTGGCGGAAATGGCGGAGGATGACCCTTTGAATGTGGAGGCTGGTGGGGTGATAAGTGAGGGCAAGGGGGACCCTATCATGTTTCTGGGAGGGAGGAGAAGGTGTGAGGGCGGATGCACGGGAGATGGGCTGGACACGGTTGAGGGCCCTGTCAACCACCGTGGGTGGAAAACCTCGGTTAAGGAAGAAGGAGGACATGTCAGAGGAACTGTTTTTGAAAGTGGCATCATCAGAACAGATGCGACGGAGGCGAAGGAACTGAGAGAATGGGGTGGAGTCCTTACAGGAAGCAGGGTCAAGGTAGCTGTGGGAGTCGCTAGGCTTGTAATGGATATTGGTGGACAGTCTATCACCAGAAATTGAGACAGAGAGGTCAAGGAAGGGAAGGGAAGTGTCAGAGATGGACCATGTGAAAATGATGGAGGGGTGGAAATTGGAAGCAAAATTAATAAATTTTTCCAGGCCCTGACGAGAGCAAGCTTATATTTCACCCCTTTCCTATTTTTACTTAGTTCTGTTGAAGGGTCATGAGGACTCGAAACGTCAACTGTGCTCTTCTCCACCGATGCTGCCAGACCTGCTGAGTTTTTCCAGGTATTTTTGTTTCTGTTTTTGTTTTGGATTTCCAGCATCAGCAGCTCTTTGCTTTTATCTCTAGTATTGGGATACCTTTGGTTAAGGTCCTTTGGAAACATTAAAATCAGACATGAATGTGCGTAAAAAAATGGAGAGACTTATTAGAACTGTGGGGCTCATTGGAACTGTCAAATGGAACAGACAAAGGGAACTGTCAAGCTGGCAAGTCATTCAAATCTCCTGTCCTTTAAACATTTGTAAAATCTGTTGGCAGTGTTAAAAAAAAGCAGTGCTTGCTTTTTCATTCTGAGGCTTATCATTATAGGGTTAATGCTGCATGCAACAAAAATCGTGTCTAGAGAAAATACAATCTAAAATGGATGAACTCTATGTTGAGTCTGGAAGTCTGTAAAATGTCCAGTCAAAACTTGCTGTTCCTCAAACTTGCATTTTAACTTTAGACTGACTGGAATACAATTAAAAGCTGATTTTCCCATTTGAGCACTCTTTGCCCAATGGTTTCTGCATGGAGCTCTGGTCAGGGAGTTGGGCGTGAACAGCTCTCTGCTTTTCGTTCATTTAGATTAATGAATGGGAAATTTGAGAATGCAGGCCCCCGGTTTCCAGTCCAGTTCTCCGTGTGCCTGAAAAACCTGATTAGGGAATTGACTCTCCAGCTTTTACTTTATCCTATACCTGTTACTTAAAGTCATGAGAGTGTTGCAGCTGCAGAGACTGGGCTGAGATAACATATTGTGGAGCAGGTTTTAGGAATCTATGTTCCTGTCACAGAACTTTGCCCACTAGGAGCGGATATCAGGAAATGAGGTTGACTTCTCAGAGTTTTTAAAATAATTAACTTTGCTGAATGGAAAATCGCAGTGTTCATTGACCTCCATGCCAGAATTCTACAAACGCATGCTGTGCAATTTCATAAAGTCTGTCCTTGTATATAAATTCTGAAAATTGTTTTTTTTTCCTAATGTTTAAAAAGGGCTTCTCTGCGGGCAGCATATCAACACTTTTAGCAATGGCATTTTTTTTTTTGCTTTAAATGCTTTGATTTTAACTTGAATTTGTTATGATGAGGGATACTAATCCACAAAACCGTGAGAGAAAGTAGTTAGGATTTGGACTGCACTGCTGGGTAGGGTGGTGGAAATAAATTCAACAGTGGCCTTCAAAAGAGAATTCGATAAATACTTGAGCAGAAAATAATTCAGGGGTGTGAAGGGAGAGCGGTGTTGTGGGATGAACTGGGTTGTTCTCCAAAAGAGCTGCTGCTGACTTGATGGGCTGAATGGCCTCTGTCTGTAAGGGTGGCCGAGTTGTACTGTTAGTGATAGAGTTGAACTGCAGACACTTCTTGGGTGGAAACATTAAGTTTATTTATAATATACTCAGCAGCAACTACACGTGTGCTTTCAGCTCCAACAGATCGTGCGATCTTTCCTAACCAGCATTATTACCAAAGGTACATTGTATACTAAATAAAACCATAATTACTACATTCCTCCCCCTTTGTCTCGGCTATACATATTATATTTACAAGTACATGTTTTTCAAGATGACATAATACTTACACTGGATAAGGAATTTACAAGTTCAGTCTTTCAGGTTTTTTCCTGATATGTGTGGAACATCGCAGTTCCACAACTTCAGATTCTTTGACAGGAAACTTCTTTTCTGGAGTTGCCTCAACATCAGGTGCTTTGGTGGGTACTTGCAGTTCTGTATTCTGAACTCTTACAGGAACGTCAGACATGTCAGTCCTGGGCTGAGTGTCCTTAACAGGAAACACAGACCCAGTCATGATCACTGGTGGAACCAAATCTTGGTGATTTGTCTTCCTCCTCCTTAAATGGTTCACATGTTTATGGGTGATCCGGCCTTCCACCTCCATATGGTAAGATAGAGGCCAGTCAGCCGGTAACCACTTTGGTCCCTCCCCGAAGTTCTCACTTATACAGATTCTCCCACAGTAAATTTCCTCTCGCAACTATGCCACTCGTATCTAGTTTGCTGGCTTCCTTAACTCTTTTCCACCTTCCCCTCTAAATTAATTATTATTAATTATTCATCATTATTAATTCTTCATTATTATTAAGCTCAATCTCATCCTGAGATTACGTTTCAACAATAACTCTGCAGGTGTGGCACCTGTTGTTGTGTGAGGGGTAGTCCTGTAATGAAAAAGAAAGCATTCTAGTTTGGTTGCCAGTTAGCTTTATTATGCCTGTCTTGAACATTTGAACCGCTCTTTCGGCCAGTCCATTTGAGGAAGGGTGGTACAGTGCAGCTTTTACATGCGTGATACCATTGAGGCAGATAAACCGTTGGAACTCAGCACTGGTAAATGCCGTGCCATTATCAGAAACGACTACTTCTGGTAGTCCCTGAATGGCAAAACTCTGATGTAGTTTCTCAATTGTAGCAGCCAACATTGGTGGCTTCATCTCATTGATGTCCAACCATTTTGAATGGGTGTCAACAATGAGCAGAAACATTGTTCCCGGGAAAGGTCCAACATAGTCAATGTGTAACTATACCCGGGGTCTACCTGGCCACTCCCATGGGTGTAATGAAGCTGTCACTGACAACTTTTGCAGTTGCTGGGTTGTTGTGGTAACTTTGACAAACTAATCACAGGAAGCTCAGGTACAGCTTACGATCATTTATTCGAGCAATTGCAAGGAGAGAACCACCTCAAAGCAGCTTGAGGCAGTACTCTACTAAATTACAAGTTTACAGCTTATTTATACATCACTGATCATGTATAAGAACATTGTTCAGATTCCAATCTTGTCAGCATATAGGTTTACATTAAACAGGTATCTTTAGTTCTAGGCACATACATCCCCCTTCACCCAGGAAGAGCCGTCTCCCCCTATCTAAGCTGGGATCATCTGTCTTTTCCTAATCTGTTGAAGAACACACCTAATCTATATTGTTTTCATCCTCCGCCTCCAGTCTAGTTCCCAGGGTATTTCTGCTGATTGCAGGCCCTAAGGGTGTGCAAAGTTCATCTGGTAACCCTTAACTGTTAATGGCACTGTCTGCCTGGAGATTCTAAGTAATTCCCTTTCAATAAATTCTTACTGTATTCCCTCTAACACTGACAGTGCACACAATTCTTTATCGTGCTCTCTATTTCGCCATCCATCCCTGGCCACCATAGATAGCTGCATGCTATGGTCTTCATTTGGGAAATTCCTGGGTGGGAACTGTGCAGTTCAATTAAAAGTGGCTCCCTTCCCCTTGGAGGCACTATCACTAGTGCTCCCCACAATAGGATGCCATTCTGGCTGGTTATTTCATGTCTTCTGCTGAAGTATGGTTTCATTTCATCAGATACGGGCTCCTGTGACCAACCACGTAGCACTTGTTCTCATACCTGAGATAGGACTGGGTCCAATGTGTCCAGTCTCTGATCTGTCGAGCACATACCAGCGATGATTCTAAGAAATTTAACAGTAAAACAAGTTCTTGTGGAACTGGGACGTGCTCATTATTTTCTTGTAAGGGCAAACAACTAAGGGCGTTGGCGTTTGCGATTTGATTGCCAGGCCTATGTACGAAAGTGTATTCATATACTGCCAGAATTAAGGCCCATCCTTGCATTCTTGCTGAGGCTATGACAAGGCTATGTATAGCCTTGTCTTCACTAAACTATCCTAGCAATGGTTTGTGGTCTGAAACGATTGTAAAATGATGGCCGTGTATGCACTGGCAAAATTTTTTGACACCAAAGATGATGGACAGGCCTTCTTTTCCTCTCTGTGAGTATCCCTTTTCCGCTGTGTTAAGTGTCCTTGATATGTAACCTATTGGCCGTTCTGTGCCGTTGCCCATCCGATGAGAGAGCACTGCTCCCACTCCGTAGGGCAATGTGTCACATGTCAGCACTAATTCTTTCATCTGGTCATATTGCACTAATAGATTGGATGAGTGTAACAATTGTTTCACCTTTATGAAAGCTTCTTTCTGGGGCACCTCCCAAGACCAACATTGTTTTTTTGTGAGTAGAGAATGCAGGGGAGCCAGTACTGTAGACCAATGGAGTAAGAACCGCCCACAATAGTTGATCATCCCCAGAAATGATTTGAGTTCTGAGGCATTCTTTGGTGCAGGTGCCTGTATTGTGGCTCTCACTTTCTCCTCAATTGGGTAGAGGCCCTGTGAATCTATCTGGGCGACCCAAACAGACTACCTCCCTCGCTTGGAATGTGTACTTTTCTTTTTTTTAGGTGCAATCCAGCTTGCAAGGATCTTTTTAAGACTTCTAAGTTTACCAAATGCTATTTTTCAGTGAATCCTGTCACCAATACATCATCTAAATAGGCTACAACCTGGGCAGTCCCTGCAGTAAGCTTTCTATTGTTCTCTGAAAGATGGCACAAGTGGAGGAGACACCGAAAGGCAATCGTGTAAATTGGTACAACCCTTTGTGGGTATTAATTGTGACAAATTCGCGGGAGGCATTATCCAACTCCAGTTGTTGATAAGCATGACTCATGCCAGGCTTTGTGTATGTTGTCCCTCCTGCCAGCTTGGCGTACAGGTCTTCAATTTTTGGAATGGGGTGCCTGTCTAGCTTGGCTGCTTTATTAACCATCGGTTTGTAATCCCCACAAATTCAGACGCTTTGGTCGGACTCGAGGATGGGGTTGGGGACTAGGGGTGCTGCCCATTCTGAGAACTGGATAATGCCCAATTTCTCGAGCCTGTTCAGCTCGACTTTTTCTTACAGGGTGAATGGCACCGGTCTCGCCTTTATGAAGCGAAGGGTTGCTTTGGATCCACATAAATCTTGGCCTGCAGTCCCTGGATTTTCCCCAGTTCATCTTTGAAGGCGTACTTTCTAAGTAGCTCTGGTAGCCACTTGCTCTCAACTGGAAATTTTCAGACCATCCTAACTTCATCTCCTTTAACCAATTTCATCCCAGGAAGCTTGGCCGTTCATCTGCTACCTACATCATGGGTAGCTTTGCCGATTGGCTTCCATAATGGACAGTTACTCTGCTTATGCCTTTTACTTGAATGTCTTCACTCATATATGTTTTTAGCTTGGCAGCTGTTTGTTCTAAGCTTAATTGATGTTCGCCATTACTTAAATATCAGAAGGTATGTTCCCCAATTACTGTAGTGGAAGCTCCCATGTCCACTTTCATTCTGACACGTTTGCCATTTACTTTCATTGTGACAAATATTGGTTCTGTCTTTCCAACTTTCAGATTAAACACCGAGTAAATGTCAGAATTTGCTTTTCCAGGCTCTTTGACATTGTAGATTTCATTGGGTTTCTTCTTTTGTTTACAAGCTGCTTGAACTGTTCCTTTCACTGCCTCATTATATGTCCATTTCTGTGACAATGATAACATTCAATTTTTTTAAACCGTCAATTACTAAAAGACCGATTGTTTCCGCCTCTATTAAAATTATTCTTTTACCTCGCTGCTAAGTTATTTTTCTTTATTCTTCGGCTAGCGGGGGCTGTTCCCCACTTCTCAGCAGAGTCTCGCTTCTTCGCGTCACTTTCACTTGAAGTTTCCCACCCGATGTGGAGGACGGTGTCATTTTGTTGCTTTTGAATCTCTTACTGTGCTTTCCATGGCCAGCGCTATCTCTGATATCTGAAATCCAGATTCACTTCGGACAATAATCTTTTCTGAATAGTGTCCTCTTTCACACCACACACTAAGCAATCTCTGAGCATGTCGTTCCGAGTCGTGCTGAACTCACAATTTTCTGTTAATTGCTTCAAATTTGCCATGTAGCATGCAATTGTCTCACCTGTGGCTCTATTTCATGAACTAAACCTGAACCTCTGCCTTTCAACCTTTGGTTGAAAGTGACCCTTCACAAGGTCCACCAATTCATCAAACTTCTTCAAACCTGGGGCACCGGGTGCCGTCAAACTTCGAATCAAGCCAAAGGTTTTGCTTCCATAAGTACTCAAGAGGATCGCTTGCCCCTTTTCTTCCCTAGTAACCTCGTTGGCTCGAAAAAAGAATGTGAGGCGTTCTATGTAATGAGACCAATCATCTGTGGCCGGTTCAAAAGGATCAATTCTCCCAAATTGCGGCATTTTGAGAGAGGATAACTTCTTCAATTCTAACGGAGCGTGCTACTTACAATCACTGGGCGAGGTACACTGCTTATTTCTTTCTAACTTGACTTCTGCTGTTCATTCCTGTTTCATCCTCGTCGCCAGTTTGTTGTAAGGGTGGCTGAGTTGAGCGATTAGTAATAGAGTTGAACTGCAGACACGTTTTGGGTGGAAACATTAAGTTTATTTACAATATACTCAGCAGCAACTATGCGTGTGCTTTCAACTCCAACTCTATCTCTACACTGTCTGCTGAGGTAGTCCGTGCTATTCTCCTATTGTTTACTGGAGATCATGTGATCTTTCCTAACAAGCATTATTCTTAAAGGTACATTACACAATAAATAAAACCATAATTACTACAGCCCCCTTCTGTGCTATACCATTTTATAATCCTATGAAAGTCACGTCCGAGAGGTGAGAGAGGGCTTTGCAGGCTTTGCAACATGTCCTTCAGCAAAGACATAATTTATTGACAGCCCACTTTAAAAAGTCTGTTTCCCTTGGCGGCACAATTTTATGGCTTTAAGTTGCCTTTGGGTTCTGTCTTGAGTAAGCAAACACATCAGAGTCTGAAAGCACTTCTATTTCCCCACTCCCCATGCATTGCACTTACCAGCTTAACATGCTTTATAAAACATACCTGTTACAAACATTGACAGCTTGTGATTATTTTTCTCTATTACTTTTACTAATTTGAGTTCTAAAACACTTTAAAAGTCTAGCTCGGGTGGATGTCAGAGATCCCATGGCACCACCCAAAGGGAGCTCTCCTCATGGTCCTGGCCAACATTCGTCTCTCAGCCAGCATCATTAAAAAAGAAGCACTTGTCTGTGGGATCTTGCTGTGTGCAAATTGGCTGCTGTGTTTCTGCAATGCACTGCTTTTCAGAAGTACTTCTTTGGCTGTAAAGTGCTTTGGAATGCCCTGAGATTTTAAGAGGTGCTGTGTAAATATAGATTTCCCTTCCTTGCTTTTAGTTTGGCCACCATGCTTGTCACACTGGCAAATCCCTGTGTCACATTTCCATGTTGGCCTCATGTGCCCATTTCTGCCCATTTAAACTTTGTCATGTAAATGAGGTATGTCATTTCATTTTAAATATATCTGCCTTAGCGGCAGAAGATTAGGTTGTGTGTTAACATGGTAGAATGCTCCTGGCATTTTCAAACAGCATATCTTCATTTTGTGCCTTGAACATGGGGTCAGGCAGGATAGTGAAGTAAAGGTCAACATCAGATCAGCCATGATCTTGTTCAATGGTGAAGCAGGCTCGAGGAGTCAAATGGCCTACTCTTGCTCCTATTTCTTATGCTCTTATTAAGATGATGCAGGTAGCACGCAAACTTTGCGTTGCCTGCTTGACACCATGATTGTGGCACATAGCCTAGTGCTAAAAGACCTGCTACACATTCAGCAGAGGCTTGTATATGTGCACATGTGTGTGTCCGTGTATGTATATGTGTGTGTAATAAATAAATATATATATAGGTGTGTGTGTATCTATATATGTGTGTGTCTATATGTATATGTGTGTATGTTTGCATACATATGTATGTGTGTATATGTACATATGTGTGCGTATGTATGTATGTGATATATAAAATGTGTGTTTGTGTGTATGTGTGTGTATATGTATATATGTGTGTATATATATTATATATATATGGGTGTATATATCTATATATATGTGTGTGCATATGTATATGTATGTGGAACAAAAAATAAAAAATACCTGGAAAAACTCAGCAGGTCTGGCAGCATTGGCGGAGAAGAGCGCAGTTGACGTTTCGAGTCCTCATGACCCTTCAACAGAACTAAGTAAAAATAGGAGAGGGGTGAAATATAAACTGGTTTAAGGGGGGGGGGCGGGGGGAGAGGAGAGAGAGAGAGAGGGGGGGATGGGGTGGTTGTTGGGACAAGCAAGCAGTGATAGGAGGAGATAACCAAAAGATATCACAGACAAAAGAACAAAGAGGTGTTGAAGGTGGTGATATTATCTAAAAGAATGTGCTAATTAAGAATGGATAGCAGGACAAGCAAGGTAGCTCTAGTGGGGGTGGGGTGAAATAAGACTAAAAGGGCATAAAAGGTATAGATAAATGATCGGTGGAATACATTAAAAATAATGGAAATAGGTGGGAAAAGAAAAATCTATATAAATTATTGGAAAAAACAAGGAGGAGGGGGAAGAAACGGAAAGGAGGTGGGGATGGAGGAGCGAGTTTAAGATCTAAAATTGTTGAACTCAATATTCAGCCCGGAAGGCTGTAAAGTGCCTAGTCGGAAGATGAGGTGCTGTTCCTCCAGTTTGCGTTGAGCTTCCCACCTACATCCGTGATTCCTCTGATACCTTACGTCACATCAACAATTTCCAGTTCCCTGGCCCCAACCGCCTCCTTTTCACCATGGACATCCAATCCTTCTACAACTCCATCGCTCACCAGGATGGTCTGAGGGCTCTCAGCTTCTTCCTCAAACAGAGGCCCGAACAATCCCCATCCACCACTACTCTCCTCCGTCTGGCTGAACTTGTTCTCACACTGAACAATTTCTCCTTTAACTCCTCTCACTTCCTCCAAATAAAAGGTGTGGCTATGGGTACCTGCATGGGCCCCAGCTATGCCTGTCTCTTTATGGGGTATATGGAACATTCCTTTTTCTAATCCTACTCCAGCCCCCTCCCACAACTCTTTCTCCGGTACATCGATGATTACTTCGGTGCTGCTTCATGCTCTCGTCGGGACCTGGAAAAATTTATTAATTTTGCTTCCAATCTCCACCCCTCCATCATTTTCACATGGTCCATCTCTGACACTTCCCTTCCCTTCCTTGACCTCTCTGTCTCAATTTCTGGTGATAGACTGTCCACCAATATCCATTACAAGCCTACCGACTCCCACAGCTACCTCGACTACAGCTCCTCACATCCCGCTTCCTGTAAGGACTCCATCCCATTCTCTCAGTTCCTTCGCCTCCGTCGCATCTGTTCTGATGATGCCACTTTCCAAAACAGTTCCTCTGACATGTCCTCCTTCTTCCTTAACCGAGGTTTTCCACCCACGGTAGTTGACAGGGCCATCAACCGTGTCCAGCCCATCTCCCGCGCATCCGCCCTCACGCCTTCTCCTCCCTCCCAGAAACATGATAGAGTCCCCCTTGTCCTCACTTATTACCCCACCAGCCTCCACATTCAAAGGATCATCCTCCACCATTTACGCCAACTCCAGCATGATGCCACCACCAAACACATCTTCCCTTCAACCCCCCTGGCGGCATTCCATCGGGATCGTTCCCTCCGTGACACCCTGGTCCACTCCTCCAGCACCCCCTACTCCTCAACTCCCTCCTACGGCACCTCCCCATGCGAACGCAAGATATGCAACACCTGCCCCTTCACTTCCTCTCTCCTCACTGTCCAAGGGCCCAAACACTCCTTTCAAGTGAAGCAGCATTTCACTTGCATTTCCTTCAACTTAGTCTACTGCATTTGTTGCTCCCAATGTGGTTTCCTCTACATTGGAGAGACCAAACACAGACTGGGTGACCGCTTTGCAGAACACCTTCGGTCTGTCTGCAAGCATGACCCAGACCTCCCTGTCGCTTACCATCTTAACACTCCACCCTGCTCTCTTGCCCACATGTCCGTCCTTGGCCTGCTGCAATGTTCCAGTGAAGCTCAACGCAAACTGGAGGAACAGTACCTCATCTTCCGACTAGGCGCTTTACAGCCTTCCGGACTGAATATTGAGTTCAACAATTTTAGATCTTAAACTCCCTCCTCCATCCCCACCCCCTTTCCGTTTCTTCCCCCTCCTCCTTGTTTTTTCCAATAATTTATAAAGATTTTTCTTTTCCCACCTGTTTCCATTATTTTTAATGTATTCCACCGATCATTTATCTATACATTTTATGCCCTTTTAGTCTTATTTCACCCCACCCCCACTAGAGCTACCTTGCTTGTCCTGCTATCTATTCTTAATTAGCACATTCTTTTAGATAATATCATCACTTTCAACACCTCTTTGTTCTTTTGTCTGTGATATCTTTTGGTTATCTCCTTCTATCACTGCTTGCTTGACCCAACAACCACCCCCACCCTTTCTCTCTCCCCCCCCCGCCCACTTAAACCAGCTTATATTTCACCCCTCCTATTTTTACTTAGTTCTGTTGAAGGGTCATGAGGACAGGAAACGTCAACTGTACTCTTCTCCGCCGATGCTGCCAGACCTGCTGAGTTTTTCCAGGTACCTTTTATTTTTGTTTTGGATTTCCAGCATCCGCAGTTTTTTTGTTTTTATCTATATGTATGTGGATATCTGTGTGTGTATATGTATATATGTGTGTGTGCATATGTAGGTGTATGTGTGTTTGTGTGTATGTATGTATATATGTGTGTGTGTGTCTATATGTATATGTGTGTGTGTATGTACATACCTGTGAGCCCATATTTAGGTGTGTGTGTGTGTATGTATATATGTTTGTATGTATATGTATATGTGTATGTGTGTGTGTGCGTGCATATGTAGGTGTGTGTTTGTGTGTGTATGTTTGTGTGTTTCTGTTTGTGTGAGTGCATGTGTCTGCGTTTCTGTTTGTTTGTGTGTGTGTGTGTGGGGTGCTAGCACAAGTTAAAACTACTCTTCACTTCTTAAAGAGAAGATGCATTTTGATTGCAGCTGATGGAACTGTCTCTAAAAACAATTCTCACAAAATGTAAAGATTATCAACGGAGCAGCAGTCCAGAGAAAGTGTTCCTCGGTTCCCTAATGCAGTACTAGAGGCTCTACGTGGAAAGGAGGAGAAATGTCATGTTTCCACAGGGGATAAGGAGGCCCTCCAGGCACACACTGTGAAGGATTTGGGAGCCACAAAGTCAGTCCAAGTCTTGTGGTCCACAGATCTGGCTGCAAAGGTGCAAGAGGTTCACTGATCTCACATGAGTGGTCAAAGTCAATGAAAATTACTTCAAACACCATTTCCTTTCTGCCACACCACCAACCTTAGACCCTGCTC
Source organism: Cetorhinus maximus (assembly GCF_964194155.1). Lineage (NCBI taxonomy): Eukaryota > Metazoa > Chordata > Chondrichthyes > Lamniformes > Cetorhinidae > Cetorhinus > Cetorhinus maximus. Next base: position 19,863,047 of record NC_135880.1, read on the forward strand.
AATGCACCACACCTTCATCACTCACCCATCAGAAATCTTTAGCAATCAGGACATAAGCCTGACATTCATATATTTCACCCCATTCTCCTGCATCTACCACTGCTGCAAGCCTCATACCCTACTTGCAGGTTTCTAACTAAACAACTAGACTGGGACCATTGCAACTGGCATTGCCAGGAACATCCAGGATGATGGTATGGTCCAGCCTGATGCACATTCTCAACACTCACATCACCCTTATACTGCCATCTGGCAAGAGGCGCAAGCTGCAAGCCCCCACTAATGCATTTTTGCTTTCAGGTACCCAAGAAGTGCCATCTGACCAGCCAGCGCAGCCTCATGATAAAAGATATGAGCAAGAGCAGACAGCAAGTGAAAAAGCGCCGTCAAATGACCTGAAGCTAGCAACCACCAGCTCAGATACAGGCCCTGCGTTCTATTTTAGAAGGTGGTAGAGAAGCCCAGCACCTGGTGAGCAACCGGGCACTAGTGGGCCACAGCCAGGCCAGGGGGAAAGGATGGCAGGTGTACCAGCTGCTCTAAGGATGAGGTCCCAGAGGAGTTGAAGGGGACTCAGATAAGGACTTTAATGAGGCAGCATCCAGGAAAAGGTTGATGGTCATATGAATAGAGATACTTGGCATATTGGCAGACCCTCTTGTCGCAGTCAATGGGCAGGATGGAGTCTGGTTCCAACTTGGCACCGGGCTCTGTGCAAAGATTGGAGACCATCATTTCCAACATTGAAGGGGTGGCCAACTTTACGACAGTGCTTGCAGAGTCAGCCGTGATGCAGCTCCGGGTGGCTGATGCCTCAGCTTTCATTGCAGAGCAGGCAGGTGCCATCCAACATCTCAGTGCTGCAGCGGAAGCTCAGATGGAGGGCATGAGATCCGTGCTCGCTGCCATGCATGCCCAGTTTTTTTGTGTCTTGCAGGTTCAGACTGCTTTCATCATGGCTGCAAACAGCTGTGCTCAAAGGGGAGTGCAAGCTCTCACTCCAAACCAACAACCTGTGCTCCAACAGATGACTAGGATTGCTGAGACACTTCCCAGGGACTGGGGCAGTGACCCCAGGATGTGCAAAATTGCTGTCCTCATTCAGGATGATGGCATTTATGTTTCTGCCACTGCCCACTGTGCCCTGCTGATAGCTTTCAGTTAACCGGGCAGACTGCCGCTCATGCTGAGGTTGTGTAACCCAAAGCCAGATCCTCAGGGGTACTTGCGGTTGTCCTTCAGGGCCACCTGCAGTCTCCCCTACTGAAAATCAGCAGTCTTCCACCAGCCTTGCTGTAGCCACTGGGGTAGCACTGTTTAGGAGCATTAGGACAGGCAGTCCCCTGTAACGTAGGCACTGAGGGCAAATAGTTTTGTTTTGTGTGTATTGGAAGTGTTGTTGGATAAAGTTATAATAAATGCTATTTTTTCTGTGGCGTATTTAATTTCAGGATTTTGATCAAGGGTGAAGAGGTAGAAAGTTTGGAAATTGTGGAGCAAAGGTGTTGCAGGATTGTTTTCAGGGCTGATTAGCCGCTCACAGACAGCCCCTTCAGAGTGATGCTGTCCCAAACACTCCCTCCTTCCTATCTCTCCTCTTCTGCCTCCTGTACCTCTTCCTCCCCCCAAGATGCTTTTCAAAGGCCTGTTGTCAAAGGCTGCACCCACAAAGAGTCAGGTTGTGTTGTATGCAACAGACCATCATGAATTTGGAAACGCACTCTCCTGAGTATGGTAGGGTTTCCCCTAAGCTACCCACAGAGCAAAAACATTGTTTTAGAACACTAATGGTTTGTTCCACGACATTCCAGGTGGCAGCATGGCTTTCATTGCACTTGCACCGTCCATGTGCAGTCATATGGTGGAGGAAAGCCATGAGCCACACGTAGCGAGGGTAGCTCTCTCATTAATGCTCCAATATGATTGATGGTACGGGATAGAAGCCCAGGTTTTCTTTCTTTATTCTTTCATGGATTGTGGGCATCACTGGCAAGGTCAGCCCTTATTGCCCATCCCTAATTGCCCTTGAACTGAATGGCTTACTAGGTCATTTTAGAAGGCAGTTAAAAGTCAAACGCAATTGGGCCTGGAGTCATATGCGGGCCAGACTGGGTATGGATGGCATTAGTAAAACAGATGGGTTTTTACAATAATCAATGATGGTATCATGGTCACCATCTCTGAGAATAACTTTCAATTCCAGATTTATTAATTGAATTTAAATTCCACCAGTTGCCATGGTGGGAGAAGAGCCCATGGCCAGAATCTTCGGGTCAGCGAGTGGGGACGGGCCCTGCTCGACAACAAGTAAAATGACGCGCGGTGACGTCGGGCGTGTGTCCTGACGTTGCCCTGCATCATTCAGATCTTCAGTTCGGCGGGCGCGCACAATATGTCGGCTGCCTGCCCGCCGAACTGTGAAAGGCCTATTAAGGCCATTTAAATTCCAATTAAAAAATTAACGGAGCTGCCCGTCCAACTTTAAGGTTGGCGGGAGGGCAGGCGAGGAGCCCAGGTGGCCTTCACATTGAGATGAGGTTTCATGAAGGTTTTTAAACTTTAATAAAATTTTTAAAATAAAATTCATAGACATGTCCCAGCTCATGTGACACTGTCACATAAGGGGATCTGTCTTAAAAATTTCTTCTTTCCTTTATTTAAATTTTTAAAAATCAAACTAATTTCCCTGAGGCAGCTCTGTGCCTCAGGGGGGTTTCTTTGCTCTATTGCGCGCATGAGCGAAAGAACGCAGGCCCCGACTCAGCCCACTCCCCACCGCCCGCACAGGGAGCGCTCAGCGCTTCCAGGTGCGTGTCACGCTGGGCCTTAATTGGCCCGCCCACGTAAAATGGCAGCGCGCAACCGATCGCGGGCAGCGATCAACTGCGCGCCCGCCCATGCCCGCTCCTGCCCAAACCCCCCAACAGGGAGAAAATTCTCCCCCATGTTGCTGGAGCATTAGACTGGGCCTTTGGATTACTAGTCCAGTGACGTTACCATTGCACCATTGTTTTCCCAGATTTCAAAACTATTGTAGTGTTGCAAATTGCCGTTGATGACACATTCATTCCCAAACCTCTCTCATATTATGATACACGACAATGCATTCAACCAATACAAATGAATGACTCTTGACTATGGTATTGACCAGTGATGCGGAAGTAGAAATGTTGTTGTAAAACTGTGATTAATTTTAGCAGAAATGATTGGAATAGATTTGTTGCTGGGCAATTAAATTTACATATATGGTGTTTTATTGGCTATAAAATCGATCTGCTGTCGGTTAATGATAGAACATTTGACGCTGGTCAGCATCTTTTACCAAACATTGGCTAGCAATAACTTGTGTTTGTGTGATACAACGATTAGAATATGTCAGCTCGGGGAGAATGAGTACTGCTGTGAGGCAAAATCACTTTAATGCTATCTTCGGGCACAAGAATTATATTGCCTTTTTCACTGAATGATTTCAAAACGGGATCAAAGATGAAATTTATATGAAAGGAGCTGAGAGCATTTAGCATAATTAATTATCACACCACCAGTGCTGGAGCAAACTATCAAATTAAGCAATAGCTAATGAGATGAGTGTGAATTTATTATGGATTTTGGCCTTGTGCCAAAAGACTCATCTGCTAAAACCTAGATTAATGCACACTTTAGAAATCATTATCAATCTTTTATTATATCCTCCACAAATATATATTTTTAACAAAATATTTGAATTTCATTGATGCCTGATTCTCCTAAGTCAACAGCAGCTTAGCGGCAAAGCTGCAAGTGCTTAAGCTGAATGAGAATGAGTTACTGAAGTATTTTTTTGCAATGGTCCTAAAATATTCAGCCATTTGTTATCCTTGTTCATAATCTAATTCACTGTTGCATTCCATTACAGTCCATAGTCAGGCAAAATTCTGCCAATTATTTTGCATAACATTCCACATGTGTGGGGAAAGAATCCACTATTTTATAGCAATAGTATTTATTTGATACAATTAGGCTTTCTACTTTGAAGTATTAGCAGTTGATCTTTCAACTCGATGTTATTTAATGGGATATTACTGATGAAGGATGGCTCTTACTTTTGGCTAGATAATAACATTGCAAAAATTAATTCATTGTGCGCTTTGAGATGCTTTGGCAAGATGATATGATGATGAAGTGTGAATTGATACATTTTGATAGGAAGAACAAAAGAGAGGCAATGTAAAATAAAGGATACAATTCTAAAGGGGGGTGCAGGAGCAGAGGGACTCGGGGGTGTATGTACGCAAATTGTAGAAAGTGACAGGGCAGGTTGAGAAAGTGGCTAATAAGGCATACAGGATCCTGGGCTTCAGGAGCATAGAGTACAGAAGTAAGTTATGGTGAACCTTTATAAAACATGGGTTTGGCCTCAACTGGAGCATCGTGTTGGATTCTAGTCATGACCATCTAGGAAGGATGTGATGTCACCAGAGAGGGTGCAGAAAAGATTCACGAGAATGGTTCCAAGGTAAGGGGCTTGAGTTATAGATTGGGGTTGTTCTCCTTAGAGAAGAGAAGGTTGAGTGGACATTTGATCATTTAATATAGGGCAGGATTATCCCCCCATCGGGGGGCGAAGTTGAATTGCGGACGCGCACAGACGCACCTCCAATCGGCACCCCCGATCGGGGGCGCGGCACCATTTTACGTGGGCGGGTTATGCGCTCACTGTGCGTGCGGTGGGGGGGAATCCCTAAACCTGAGAGAGCGCTCTATCCCGCATGCGCACAAAAGAGCGCACTCATCTCCCTGAGGCTAAGTGCTGCCTCAGGAAGATTGGCTGTTCTGTCACAAATATTAAAAATAGAAAAAAAAAATTCCTGACATGTTCCCTCATGGGACATGTCCATAATTTTTTTTAAAAACTTTAATCAAATTTTTCAAAACCTGCATGAAACTTCATCCCGCCTGTGGATGAGGTTTGATGCTTTTTCTAATTCCAGCTGGGGCTCCTGGTCTTCCCACCAACCTTAAGGTTAGACGGGCAGGTCCATTAATTAGTTAAATGACTCTGTCAATGGCTTCAATTGGCCATTGACAGGTCGGCGGGCGCACAGCTGATTTTGTTGCGCCCCCGCCTACCTGAAAATTTAAATGGGGCGCGGTGACGTCGGGAGTTCCGCCCAACATCACCAAGGGTCATTTTACGCGTTGGCGAGCAGGCTCTGCCCCCAGCTTGTCGAAGGGAAAATCCTGTCCATAGTGTTTCTTTCTCTCCTGGCAGATGCCTAATCAATCAGTATTATCCTGAAATCAATAGTCAGATAGTTCAGATAGTCAGAAGCTTTTTCCCAGGGTGGAAGAGGCAATTACTAGGGGACATAGATTTAAGGTGAGAGGAGAAAACTATAGAGGAGATGTGCGGGGCAAGTTTTTTACGCAGAGGGTAGTGAGTGTCTGGAATTCGCTGCCAGAGGAGGTGGTGGAAGCAGGTACGATAGTGGTGTTTAAGAGGCAGCTTGCCAAATACATGAATAGGATGGGAATAGAGGGATACGGACCCCAGAAGTGCAAAATGTTTTAGTTGACGGGCGATATGATCGGCGCAGGCTTGGAGGGCCGAAGGGCCTGTTCCTGTGCTGTACTTTTCTTTGTTCAAACCAGAAAGTGCTGGGCAAACTCAGCAAGCCTGGCAGCATCTGTGGAGAGCGACAGTCTTCCTCTGAGAGGAATTGAGACTTGCTGAGCTTTTGCAGCATTTTCTGTTTTTATTTCAGATTTCCAGCATCTGCAGTATTTTTCTTTTATTTTCGTAATTCTCTTTTCTTGCCAATAGACTACCTTCAGCGTTAGGAGAACTTTGTGATTAGCAAAACGTGGTAAAATTCAATCTTAGTTTAAAATGGACCTTCGAAGTTTGCTTTCTTACCACTGACATTGCTGAGCTCCTTGTTTTTTATTTACTATTGATAGCATCCATTGTTTTATCATGACCTGCCTTTGAGAGCATCAATCTTGACTCAGTTCAAAATACTGCATAGCTGCTCATAAAAATTTGAGGACCAGAAAGTTGTTTGTTTACTGATGACTATTTACTAGTAAGAGGACCTCCAAATCATCATGGACCATTTCTTGATGTTTGTGAAACCTTTGACTTTGTTATCAATCTGAAGAAGATGATAGTTATAGACCAACCTATCCCTGGAAAACCATTTTTATTATGCCAACCCAGTATTACCATAGACAGACACCTGCGACCTGCAGTGGATGGGGATTCACCTACCTAGGATGCATTATTCATCATGTTCCCTCATGGATCTTTAATATCTACCTTGATTACGGGTTCAAGCACTGGTGTGAAATTTGAACCCACAACCTCTAACCCAGAGGCAACAATGCTGCGAAGTGAGTTCACCTGGTGCAGATCCTAAAGCATAATTGGCCCGGTAGCCAAGTTTCCTCTTCATGTCCTGTAAGCCTTGGTTCGATAAAATAATTGATTCTGGCACACCTCCAATTTTATCAATGCTTTGGCCACTGGAGTAGTTCAGCCATTTTGTCTTGACAATATTCACACTTTTGATCATCTTTTAAACAGAAAGCAATGGGAGAAAAATGTGTTTACGTGGTGCCACTTTGAGCGACAATATGGAGACGTGTCGATTGCCCAGGGGTCATGCAGCACTACGGGCTGTTAACTACGCAGCCCGCATGAGCTTCCTCAATGACTTCAATGGTGAATATTTTTTTCTTCATTTTTTTATGGACTGTGGGTGTCATTGACAAGGCCAGCATTTGCTCCCCATCCCAAATTGCCCTTGAATTGAGTAGCTTGCTAGGCCATTTCAGAGGACCGTTAAGAGTCAACCACAATCCTGCGGGTTTGGGGTTGCATGTAGGCCAGACCAGATAATCTGTTTTCTTTTAGTGATGTTAATTGAGGGATAAATATTGGCTAGGACATCAGGGATCGTTCCACTGTTCTTTTTTAAATGTAGCTCCGGGATATTTTATGTCCACTTCAGACATCACCAGAGCCTCTCATCTGATAGCACCTCCAACAGTGCAGCTTCCCTGGCACTGGAGTGTCAACCTAGATTTTTGCAATCAATTTGCTGGAGGGATCTTAAACTCATACTGTTCTACCACTGAGCCACAACAAACTATACAATCTTATGTTTTAAGTAAGTCAAAGGGAGCAAGAGGCAGAGAAAGGGAGATTTTGTTTCTATCCTCTCCAGCGTGTTGAAAATTCTGGAAGTGGTAATACTGGCCAATTGAATGTGTAACTGAGTACTGAGGAATTGATTTTGCTATGCTTGGTTGGTTTCACATTCGTCCAGTCAATCAAAACAGCTCTTGTCCTCCTTGTGGATGAAAGTTGTGTGAAGTCGGATTACAGGTGTCCTGCTGGAGCTGCCTTTTTAGATCTGGTAAAGCCGATTGATGCAGTTAATCATACCACTTTGTGTGATAAGTTGAGTTCTCCGGGGCTCTCTCTCATGTTGCTACAGGCAGCTCCATTCCTATCTCCGTAATCAGGAGCAGTGGGATTGATTTGAATTTCCTTCATCTGGCATTAATGGGGCCGTAATGGTCTCAAATTAAGGTTGGTAGCCTTACTACCCTGTTAATACTGGCAATGCGGAATGCGCCATTTTAGAAGGGGTGTCCAGAGCAACTGCCTAATGCAAGGATAGCTCTCTTTTAATATGGAAATTGGGGTACTATGATACATAGCAGTGAAGCATTTATACCACTGGATTACTAATTGAATTGTTATTGAATTCAAATTGTAAATAATTTCACCTTTCTTGTAGCTTTAGATTTTGAATTTAATTTTTTAAAGTATCTGGAAGTAAGAGGGTGATATCTAAGAAAAGTGAAATGAAGCTTTTAGATGGTCACACAAAAAGAAAACATTTGGTTTGCTTTGCTTTAGGGAAGGGGACTTGCTATTCCTTGCCTGGTCTGGTTAATGTGTGGCCCCAGTTCCACACCAAGGCGATTGGCTCCTCATTGAAAAAGTGAGACTGAGCTATATAACCTCTTCTACCTATTTCCTATTGTGTAACCTGATCTATTTTTGCCTGAACTGAAGGTAAGGCTTATTTATGTCCCGTTGAACCTGTGTCAGATTTATCATTGTTGCGTTATCACTTTGTGCTGGTGCTAAACTTGAGTGTAAATCGAGTGTGAAGTTCTAACCGATTCTGAAGCTTATCTAGAATGACACACTCTCCTCCAGGCAGTTCCAGCCTGCTTCACTTCAGTTGTCAGGTTGGGTTAGAACTGTATTAGCAGTGCAAAATAAAACTGCATCTCACCAATATTACATTATAGTGCATCTGGTATTAACCATGCCTTAGCTTAACTCAGAGATGTTTCCTTCCTCTTGGTCCTCAGTAGGTGAGCAATAGAGTCCTAGCTGCTAGGGAATTGGTAACATTCAGTGAGGAACATGGAAACGTAGGATTCCACAAGAGCTCCAACATCCATCTGAACAATCCCTCATTTCAATAAATACCACTCTATGTTCCCTCTTTAAAACCTGCCAATCACTTGTTTTCTCAATAAAAGCTATCCAGCCCCCTGTTTTTTCCAGCTCCTCCTGGCTTCACAGTACAGCATACCCTCCCTCACAACTCCCACCTGTTGTTCCCTCCCACATCAGCACTGACCTGATTTGATGCAGCTCCCCCACCAGCATCCACCTCAGGAGATCACCCCTCCCCACCAGCACTCAGCTTAGGTGATTGCCCCTCCCCCACCAGCACTCACCTGAAGTGATTGCCCTTCCCCCACCAGCACTCACCTGAAGAGATTGCCCCTCCCCCGCCAGCACTCACCTGAAGAGATTGCTCCCACCTACTTACCCGAGATGATCAACACCTTCCTCCCCACTGGCACTTACCTGGGGCAGGCGCACTTCCCCTCATTTCCACTCACCTCAGATAATTACCCCTCCTCAGACCATCTCTTGGTTGAAGTGGTTGTCACCCTCCCTGTAAATCAGAAGAGAGTGTGTGACAACAGGGGGAGGATTACATATGAGGATACCGACATCTTCAGTAGGTTTGGCCCTGCCAATGACCATGGTCTCAGCAATGGCCTTTCACGTAATGGCCAGTCTTCTGCATGGAAGTTAGGACAATTCACCCTTCTCTAGTAATGAATTTTGGACTGTCTACTTTATTACCTCTCCCACTACCAGCACTCACCTGAGGCCATTGCCAGTGAGGTCGACAACCCAAAATTCACTACTGGAGAAGGCTGAACTGTCCTAACCTCCATGCAGAAGATTGGCCATTACGGGAAAGGCCATTGCTGAGACCATGGTCATTGTCAGGGCCAAATCTACTGAAGATGTCGGTATCCTCAATTGTAATCCTCCCCCTGTTGTGCCACTTCCTCATCATCCCACAGTCTCTTCGGATTTACAAACTGCAGATGGTGTAACCTGCATTTCTTGCTTCCTTCAGTCCTCTCACCACTTCCTTGCCATTCTCCTTTTTCTTTTCAGGTACCCAAGAACTGTAAACTGCCAAGGCAGTGGATGAAGACCAAGAAGACAGTGATGCTGAAGACACGCTGTCACGTGATTTCACTCTTGGAGTCATCACCTTAGGTAATTGACACTGTGCGTATATTAGAGAGCACAAGAATAAGGAGGAGTATGCCATTTGGCCCCTCGTGCCTACTCTGTCATTCAACAAGGTCATGGCTATTCTGATTGTGGTCTCAATACCACCTACCCATCTGTCTCCCATAATCCTTGACTCCCTTGTCGATCACATATCTATCTAACTCAGCCTTGAATATATTCAATTACACAGCCTCTACTGGGTAAGAGAGTTCCACAGACTAACAACCTGCTGAGAAAAAAAAAATCTTCTGATCTGTCTTATATGGTAGACCTCTAATTTTTAAACTGTGTTCCCTGGTTCTAGACTCCCCGACAAGGGAAAACATCCTCCTGGCATCGACACTGTCAAGCCCCTCAGGATCTTATATATTTCAATCAGATCACCTCTCATTCTTCTAAACTCCAGTGGGTAACTGCTCAACCTTTCTTCGTGAGCTAACCCCTTCATCCTAGGAATCAGCTGAGTGAACCTTCTCTGAACTGCTTCTGATGCTTATGTCCTTTCTTAAGTAAGGACAAGGATAGTATCGAGGTCGGACCTACATGTGGTGAGGCCCCAGGCAGCCAGGGGAGGAGGAAAGGATAGCATAGGTGTCAGCTCATTGGAGGACCAGGTTGCACACAAGTTCTGCTGTACAGGACTCAGATGAGGACTTTGATGGGTCTGGTTACAGAAGAAAGCTAATGGGTTTACAAATTAAAATGCCGAGCGCACAGGGAAGCCTTGTGAAGGAATGCAGCTATAAATATGGAGTTATAAAATTAAAAAGAGTGACTCTCCTATGGAGTAGGGATTAAAAATTAAAGGCAGATTTCATCTGCTGGGCAAAGATTTAGAGTTAATAAACGTGCCTGGGCATAATTGTGTGCACCAAGACAACAACATTCTGTGGCATAGGATATGGTATATCTGCTAATACAAGGCAGTTCCTGAAAAAAACAGGAACTTGCTGCTACACCACCTCAGCAAGGCATTGATACATTGTAAAATACCACAATCTAACAGTAGATAATCTTGCGGCTAAATCACATGCCAAATTGAATCCTGGAAACTTGAGTATGATTTTCTCAATCTCTCTTTTGTGACAGGTCTGTAGTTTCATAGATAAGCTGATGTTTTGGTTGAAGTGTACATCAGAGGATTTTCAATAATCTGAGGAGTTTCTTTTGGTTGACTTTCCAGGTGGTTGGTTCTCAGGTGAACTTGAAGTTGGAACAGATTGGAGAGAGTCCTTCTTCCCCTTTAATGAAATGGCTGTATATTACCTTGGCTGTATAGTTGACTTACAGCTGGTTTGAAGGCTCTCTGGTGTATTTTTCTATAAAATAGGTTTTTGCTTTGTTTTTTTAAAGCAGGCAATAAACGTGGCCGTTTCATCATATGACCTGTTACAAGTCCAAATTCCTTTTCCAACTGAGGTGGGTGGCCTGGTCAATTACACTTCCTGTGTGATGATTTTCATACCTTGAGAGTTCGAGACAGCTTGTGTATTTGTCTCTGAATGACCTATTCAAATCGAAATGAGCCTTTTGAATTAGTTTCAGGAAAAGACACTGAGTCATCTTCAGCCTGGAAAATGTTTTTTGTTCCCCCTTGAGACAGGGGAATGTTTCAATTCAGAAGAGAAGTCAGGTGATCCTCAGATGGCCATTTTTTGGCCTTTTGTGTCTTTTTTTAAAATATAAAGTATTGAGTGAAAGTCCATAATATGCTGGAACATCATAAAGGGCTCCCAGGTTCTCTGGTATGGCACTGGAGGCCTTTAGCCAGGGGGTGGAAAGGAAGAGAGAGGTCATAGTTCCACAATGGTCCAAGAGGCCCTCCAGGCATTAAATGTGAAGAAAATGAGGGCAGGTGGTCAGGGAGGTGAATTCCTGGAGCGTGGGCCTTTATAGATTTTGAACAGGTGTCGCAGCTCAAGATGGACATCGCTATTGTGCTGTGGGCCATCAGCAGCAGCAGAATTGTACTCAAACACAATTTGTAACCTCATGGTCTGGCATATCCCCCACTCTACCATTACTGCCAAGCCAGGGATCAACCCTGGTTCGATGAAGAGTGCTGGAGGGCATGCCAGGAGGAGCACCAGGCCTACCTAAAAATGAGGCGTCAACCAGGTGAAGCTACAACACAGGATTACGTGCGTGCCAAACAGCTTAAGCAGCAAGTGATAGACAGAGCTAAATGATTTGACAACCAACAGATCAAATCTAAGCTCTGCAGTCTTGCCACATCCAGTCGTGAATGGTGGTGGACAATTAAACAACTGACTGGAGGAGGAAGCTCCACAAATATCACCATCCTCAAGGATGGGAGAGTCCAGCACATCAGTGCAAAAGATAGGGCTGAAGTATTTGCAACAATCTTCAGCCAAAAGTGCCAAGTGGATGATCCATCTTGGGCTCCTCAGGAGGTCCCCAGCATCACAGATGCCAGTCTCCAGCCAATTTGATTTGCTCCACATGATATCAAGAAACAGCTGAAGGCACTGGATAGTGCAAAGTCTATGGGCCCTGACAATATTCTGACAATAGTACTGAAGACTTGTGCTCCAGAACTTACCGTGCCCCTAGCCAAGCTGTTCCAGTACAGCTACAGCACTGGCACCTACCCGGCTATGTGGAAAATTGCCCAGGCATGTCCTGTACACAAAAAGCAGGACAAATCCAAACTGGCCAATTACCGCCCCATCAGTCTATTCTCAATCATCAGTAAAGTAATGGAAATGGTCATCAACTGTGTTGTCAAGCGAAATTTGCTTAGCAATAACCTGCTCACTGATGCTCAGTTTGGGTTCCACCAGGGCTACTCAGCTCCTGACCTCATTACAGCCTTGGTTCAAACATGGACAAAATAGTTGAACTCCCGAGGTGAGATGAGAGTGACTGCCCTTGACATCAAGGCAGCATTTAATCGAGTGTGGCATCAAGGAGCCCTAGCAACACTGGAGTCAATGGGAATCGGGGGAAAACTTTCCACTGGTTAGAGTCATACCTAGCACAAAGGAAGATGGTTGTGGTTGTTGGAATTCAATCATCTCAGTTCCAGGACATCACTGCAGGAGTTCCTCAGGGTAATGTCCTCGGCCCAAACATCTTCAGCTGCTTCATCAATGACCTTCCTTCCATCATAAGGTCAGAAGTGGGGATGTTCACTGATGATTGCACAATGTTCAGCACTGTTTGCGACTCCTCAGACACTGAAGCAGTCCATGTCCAAATGCAACAAGACCTGGACAATATCCAGACTTAGGCTGACAAGTGGCAAGTAAAATTCACACCACACAAGTGCCAGGCAATGACCATCCCCAACAAGAGAGAATCCAACCATCACCCCTTGACACTCAATGGCCTTACCACCACTGAGTTCCTCACTATCAACATCCTGGGACTTACCATTGACCAGAAACTGAACTGGACTAGCCATATAAATACTGTGGCCATGGAGCAGATCAGAAGCTAAGTATCCTGCAATGAGTAACTCACCTCCTGACTCCCCAGGGAGCTGAAGAATTCAAATGTACCAAATAAAGGTTTTTTCAATCTGGAAAAAATTGTCCACTCAACACAAGCAGTGTTGTTGTAAAACAAAAATAAAAATACCTGGAAAAACTCAGCAGGTCTGGCACTTAGTTCTGTTGAAGAGTCATACGGTCTCGAAACGTTAACTGTGTTCCTCTCCGCAGATGCTGTCAGACCTGCTGAGTTTTTGCAGGTATTTTTATTTTTGCTTTGGATTTCCAGCATCTGCAGTTTTTTGCTTTTATCTTAGTGTTTAATTGACTGCCACTTCTCTTCAAGGAATGCCTACCTTGAAGAAGTATTGCTCTTCTCTCCGACAGGATTTCCATATCTATTTCACCTCTTTTCTATTTTTACTTAGTTCTGTTGAAGAGCCATACGGACTCGAAACGTCAACTGTATCCCTCTCCGCAGATGCTGTCAGACCTGCTGAGTTTTTCCAGGTATTTTTATTTTTGTTTTGGATTTCCAGCAACTGCAGTTTTTTGCTTTTATCTTAGTGTTGCTGCAACACCTGAGCATAGACATTCTAAAAAATCTGTGCATAGGTTTGTTTCAAATTTAATAACAGAAACCTCATTCTGCCCTGGGATGAGGTTTCCTGAAAAATGCAAAGGCCACCTGGCCGATTCGCCCACCTGCCAACAGTAATGTTGGACGGGCAGTGAAAAATCCCAGTTAATTGCGGCATTAATGGGCTGAATAGTCCTCTTAACTGTTGGTGTGCTTCCAGGTTTAGCACGCACCCACCGACTGAAATATCGCGCGGGTGCGTGATGATGTCAGGACGCTCGCCTGACGTCATCACGCCCTATTTTACACTCGAGGGGGGGGTCGGGCACGCGTCTGCCTGCTCAGTGAAAAATGCTGGCCCAACAGGACGAGTTTGCTAGTATGATTTGTGTGACCTCTTGAATCTAGACTTATTGGCTCCAGAGGCCAATAATTTCTAAAGATTAGTTTTACCTGAAGAAATTAACTAGTACTCAGATACTGGGGTGGCAGATTCCTAAACATGGAAAGTGAACACAGAACAATAATCTTTGCAGTTAAAGCTGCCCAAGACTGAGAATTTGCACCCCAGAATTATCCTAAAAGTCTGATTTTTTTTTTTGGTTTCCCACTTTCAGGATATTTTTCTTTCATTCTTCATTGCATGTTTTCAGTTTACCTTATTTTGTTCTCTGTCCGGCTTGGGATGCACAGTCAAAAGTGCCCAGCATCCCATGACCTGGAAATGCACCGTTAATAATGTTTTCAGAGGAATAGGCCCTCCAGATTACTTCGTCCTATCACACGTTGTTCGATGATTAATTTAATCTTGTTTGAGTAGGCAAAGACCTGTTAAATGGAGCATAATATAGGAAATGTGAAATTGCCCATTTTATCATTTACTGTGAAGGGAATTGAATACAAAAGTAGGGAGGTTATGCTTCACTTGTACAGGGCACTGGAGAGAACACATCTGGAGTGCCAGAAGGAAGAAACACTTCGGACTAGTACTCTTATTTCCCAGTTTTTAGTGGTGTTCTATTTTAAGGTGTACAAGGTCAGTTCGGACCAGTATTCTTATTTCCCAGTTTTTACTACTTTTTGTTCTGGAGTACTGTGTACAGTATTGGTCCCCCTATTTAAGGAAAGATGTAAATGCATTAGAAGTAGTTCAGAGAAGGTTCACTAGGCTAATACAGGAATGGGTGGGTTTTCTTATGGGGAAAGGTTACACAGGTTAAGCTTGTACCCACTGGAATTTTGAAGAATAAGAGGCAACTTAATTGAAATCTTTAAGATCCTGAAGGGTCTTGACAAGGTGGATGTGGAGAGGGTGTTTCCTCTTGTGGGAGAATCTAGAACTAGGGGCCACTGTTTAAAAATAAGGGGGTCGCTCATTTATAATAGAGATGAGGAGAAATATTTACTCTCAAAGGTCGTGAGTCTTTGGAACTCACTTCCTCAAAAGGCAGTGGAAACAGAGTCTTTGAATATTTTTAAGGCAGAGGTAGGTACATTAATGATCTAGATGAAGGAACTGAGGGCATCCTGGCTAAGTTTGCAGATGATACAAAGATAGGTGGAGGGATGGGTAGTATTGAGGAGGCAGGGAGGCTGCAGAAGGATTTGGACAGGTTAGGAGAATGGGCAAAGAAGTGGCAGATGGAATACAACATGGGGAAGTGTGAGGTCATGCACTTAGGTAGGAAGAATAGAGGCATAGGCTATTTTCTAAGTGGGGAGAGAATTCAGAAATCTGGAGTGCAAAGGGACTTGGGAGTCCTAGTCCAGGATGCTTTTAAGGTTAACTTGCAGGTTGAGTCGGTAGTTAGGAAGGCAAATCCAATGTTAGCATTTATTTCGAGAGGACTAGAATATAAAAGCAGGGATGTGCTGCTGAGGCTTTATAAGGCTCTGGTCAGACCACATTTAGAATATTGTGAGCAATTTTGGGCCCCGTATCTCAGAAAGGATGTTCTGGCCCTGGAGAGGGTCCAGAGGAGGTTCATGAGAATGATCCCAGGAATGAAAGGCTTAACATATGAGGAACATTTGAGGACTCGATGGAGTTTAGAAGGATGAGGGGGGATCTGATTGAAACTGACAGAATACTGAAAGGCCTGGATAGAGTGGACGTGGGGAAGATGTTTCCATTAGCAGGAGAGACTAGGACCCGAGGGCACAGCCTCAGAGTAAAGGGAAGACCTTTTAGAACAGAGATGAGGAGAAACTTCTTTAGCCAGAGAGTGGTGAATCTATGGAATTCATTGCCACAGAAGGCTGTGGAGGCCAGGTCACTGAGTGTATTTAAGACCGAGATAGATAGGTTCTTGATTGGTAAGGGGATCAAAGGTTACGGGGAGAAGGCAAGAGAATGGGGTTGAGAAACTTATCAGCCATGATTGAATGGTGGAGCAGACTTGATGGGCCGAATGGCCTAATTTCTGCTCCTATGTCTTATGGTCTTATGGTCTTAGGTAGATTCTTGATTAACAAGAGGGTGAACGGTTAGTGAGAGTAGGTGGCAGATTACAATCAGATCAGCCATGATCTTATTGAAGGGGGGAGCAGGCTAGAAGGGCTGAGTGGCTTACTTATGCTCCTGGTTCATATGTTTGTATATTTGTATGAGCTCTGAGTTTCCTCTGTTATATAGTGTTGTTTATCTGTAAATATCTACAAAGAGTTAGGAACAAATTAGCTAAGAACTAATTGTTATGTGTAAGTATTCTTGGTGGGGGGGTATGGAGGGGTGGGGGTGTGGGGGGGACACATTTCATGGCTGTACTAGAGAATGATGTACTGTTTAACAGAACAAGTTCAAACTGATCCTTCTATTGTACACGGCAGCATTGCAAGTTAAAAATAAGAGTTCTGATCTTTCCGAGCTTAAAAGTGTGATCATTCCCAACATCTGGGAACCAAACGACAACAAGAACACAAAGCGTGGTGGCAGCGAGCGTCTGTGAGTAAACCTAAAGCATTTTAAATTAATTTAGTGCTGATTTGGAAAATCCACCCACATTAGTTCCAGAAGAGAAAGTTAAGTGAATCGCATGGAAACAAAAATACAAAATGTCGACTGGCACAGCAATGCATGCACAGCAACAGCCCACAATGAATTGGGAAGCTGATGATGTTGTAGAGGGATTTGTGAAGTTGAAACAAAAGTGCAGATTGACATTCAGTAGTTTCCTAAAAGTCACTACCAATGAAGAGACGATCGGCTATATCCTCCTATGGGCAGGAGATAAAGGATTAAAATTATTTAACAGCTGGGAGCTTACTGAAGATGACAGCAAAGACCCAGGCAACATTTTTGAAAAAAATTTCCATCCATCCCCAGCCAAAATGGGATCTTGAATCTACCAATATGAATTTCAATGTCTCAGACTGGAATGAGGTGAGCCGGTTGATAACTTAGTAACAAGATTAAAAATGCAGCTAGAAAATATAAGTGTAAGAACACAGATGAAGGCTGATAGATCAACTAACTTGGGGTTTTGTACACCCTGAAGCACAGAAAGCGCTAATTGGGAAGGCAAGCTCACAACATCGCAGGCTGTAGACACTGCCAAAGCACACAAAGCCACGAGCAGACATTGATGAGGAAACATTGACTACCCACAAGGCTAGCCTTCAGTTAAGCCAAGAGAAAGGCAGCAGGATTGATGCAGTGTGGCAACAACGACAGAATGTACATCAGATAGGGAGATAGTCATGCTGAATAATCACAGGAATTCGCAGATAGAAAGAAATGTCCTGCAAATGGATTGATCTTGTGGAAAGGCCAAGCATTGGGCCAAGATGTACAGAACAAAAGGAGAAGGTGGTAGACAAGACACTGGAGGCAGAACAACAGGGCGAATGGACAGGAAAATAAACTAAAACATCCACACCCTGGAAGATGATGGTGAATCTGAGAACATGGTAAACATAGGAACCATACTATTGTATGAAATAGCTGGATAGGACAGTTCCCAGAGAAAAGAAATTCATACCACCATTCAGGTCAGAAAGAGGGTGAGTGAAAAGCCTACAATGATAAATCTGAATGTGAAGATTGATACCTGAAGATCGTGCCTGAAAATTTGCAAGCATATGGTTATCCAAAGAAAGGTATTCTGAAAACAAACAATGTCATGTTAATGTGTACAGGGAATCCGTGATTTGACAGCTAGGAACAAACCAGTTCAGAGGGACACAAAGGAAAAGATGTTAACTGTATGTTCTATGTCACTGAAACAGATGGTCCTGCTATCCTGGTGTTGAGCAGTTGTGAAGAGCTGTAGATTATCTCAGTGAACTATGAGATGAAGGAAGCGACACTGAGGGCTGAAGAGAATTCCCCCATTGAAAAGTGCAATCCAATCAGATACAATGTAAGTCTGGTGCGAACATGTTTCGATGAGATGATTGGATGCTTTAAAGATTTTGAATATCGCATCAGAATTGACCCAGCGATGAAACCAGTAATTCATCCCCCACATATAGTATAAATAGAACTAAAAGGAAAACTTGGAAGAAAGCTCCAAGAGATGGAAGAAAAAAAGGTGATTGTCTGAGTCACAGAGCCTATGGATTGAGTAAATTCCTTCGTAGTGAGAGAGAAGCCAAATAGACAGCTAAGGATTTGCCTGGATCCCAAAGATCTTAATGAAACCATTAAGGGGGATCACCACTCCATTCCAACACTGGATGAGATCACACCAGCATACCACAGGGGCAAGTATTTTCAGCAAGTTCGATGCCAGAAATAGCTACTGGAATGTGAAACTAGACGTGAAATCTTTGCTGTTGACAACATTCAACACACCCTTTGGATTGTACAAATTCCTGTGTTTACCTTTTGGCCTTAAAGTGAGCCAGGATATATTCCAGCAGAAAGAGACATACAGAGGATGCAAAGGAGCAGTCGGCATAGCAGATGATATCCAGATATACGGTATAGATGCAACAGATCATGACTGGCATCTACATGAAGCCATGGAGAGAACCAGGAAAACTGGGATCAAGTTAAATGCAGCCAAATGCACTGTGAAAGTGACAGAATGCCAGTTCTTTGGAATGGTATACGCACCTGACGGAATCAAGCTGAGTCCTGCAAGAATCCTGGTTATCTCTGGGAGGGAAGCCCCAAGAGAAAAGAGGGAGTTGAGAAGTTTCCTTGGATTGATCCAATACATGAGATCCTTCATAATTCCATATGTCAGAGCACACAGCAGACCTGCGGGAACTGATGAAAGATATAGAGGACCGGTGGTCAGAGTCACACAACAGGAGTTTCAACAAACTTATAAAGGTAATATGCCAGGAGACAAATCTGTCATATTATGACAGAAAGGAACCTGCCACTGTACAAGTAGATACTTCTACAAAAGAACTGGGAGCAGCCCTGGTACAAGAGGGAAAACCAGTAGCATTCACAGCCAAGGCTCTAACATCAGCTGAGACCAGGTATGCCACCATAGAAAGAGAGCTTTTGGCAGTCGTGAATGGATGTGAGAGGTTCCATACATATCTCCATGGGAGAAAGTTCATAGTAGAGAGTGATCATCATCCACAGGGGCAGATTTGTCTGAAGAATGTCTGTATAAAGCACCAGAAAGACTACAGAGGTCACTCTCGAGGCTTCAGAGTTACGCTTTCACTCTGTAATACAAGCCAGGAAGAGAAATGGTGCTGGCAGATACCCTATCTCGATTCTTGCCACAGGAGGAACATGAGATAGAAGATCTACGTATAAATATCCATCACCTAGTGAATGTAACATCACAAAAACTGAGTTAAAATAGAGATGAGACCAGCAAAGATGAGGTACAGATGCTTTCTCAGCACATGGCCAAGGGATGGTCTGATAAGGTACAGCAAACACAGCCAGCAATGTGGCCTTACTGGTCTATCAGAGATGACATCTCACTGCTAGCTGGACCCAGAATGCTCATACCCCAAACAATGATACATGAGGGCTACATGGAAATGGAGAAGTGTAATCTCAGAGCCAGATCAGCTGTATACAGGATAGGCCTATATAAAGACATTGAAAATATAGTGTCTACATGCAATGTATGCCAGGAGTGCAGAAATGCAGAGCAGAAGGAGGAGATGATAGTCACTGAAGTACCATCCAGACCATACCATACTGTAGGAGCCAATTTATTCACAAAAGAGTCAAGAATGGTATCTCATAGATGCAGACTACTACTCAAAGTTTCCTTTTATCCGGACAATGTAAAACTTGAGGACCACAACAATCATCTCAGCAGTACGAGTTCTGTTTGCTGAGCAAGGGATTCCTGAAAGATTAATATGTGATAATGACACCCAGTTCCCATCCAGTGAAGCCAAGGAATTTGCTGAACCATTCAACATCATCACCTCATCACCACACTATCCTCGTTTATAAAAAGACACATCCAGATGGTCAAAAGAACCCATGCGAAATGCTGAGAGGCAATGGAAGACCCAAGCCTTGCCTTATTGTCATTCCACACCTCTCAAGGCTGACATGAAACCACCTGCAGAGTTGCTGAATGGAAGAAAATATAAAACTACTCTCTGCCTCCAAGTGACCAGCAAAAGTGAGACAACAACTCAATGAAGCACTGGAAAGAGGAGGTCAGCACTTCAACAGCAGGCTAAGTCCCTACCTGAGCTGTTGAAAGGACAAAGTACACATGTGCAGGATCCAATCATGAAAACCTGGAGTCCAGCAAAAGCTGTTGCTGAGGTTGAGACAGCAGAATCATACATAATTGAGGCTAAAACAAGTCAATAAATGAAAAGAAACAAAGTCCATTCTTGAACTACATCAGAGCTGGAAAAACAGAACAGATCATCAGCAACACTGGAAACATCAATATCCAGGGAAACAACAATAACAACATCACCAGCAAATGAACCAACATTAGCAACAGGAAGCACGACTCCTGCAACACCAGGGACAACATGCATAACAGCGTGCCAACTCAACACTAAGGACAACAAATGCCAAATCTACAAGATAGAGGCACAACATTTAACCACCTTAGTGATACTGTGAATAATATTTTTAGAAAAGAATACATGCTACAAAAGACTCTAAGAAGTGGTTCGAGTCATTTCCAAAAGTTGACCAAGAATCTTCTTTAGTTTAGAACATTTAATGACTGGAACAGTTACATTGATAGGGGCATTAAGTTTTAAAGAAAGAGGGATATTAAATATTGTTGCATTATCTGTAAATATCTGTAAAGAGCTAAGAACAAGTTAGCTAGGAACTAATTGTTATGTGTAAGTTTTCCAGGGTCCACAGTTCATGGCTGCACAGAGCCAGTTCAGACTGGCCCTTCTTGTGTACAAGGCAGCATGGCAAGTTAAAGATAAAAAGTTTAGATCTTTGCAGGCTTAAAGTTTGATTATTACCAACACTTGGGGACAAAAGAAAAATAACAAGGGCATCCTCTTTTCGGGAAGGTCCACTGCATCTTGTTCCACTCAGGCACTTGACAGGCCAGCGACGGATCTTCACCTGGGACTAAGGACCCTTGGGGCTGAAGTCCCACTCACCGGGAGCTGCGGGCAATTAGAGGCTGGCAGCCCTATTGAATGGCTGTGCCACCAGGGCGACAGTGGGTGCTGCTGGTATGACGCCCACCTGAGGTCTAGGGTTGTCATTGCATCCCAGGTCAGAGGTGAGAGATGGTGGGAAGGAGGTCGTGAGGCGGAGGTAGCTGGGGGAGAGAGGGTGAGGGGTGGGTGTTCAGCAGCAAGGGCAGGGTGGTAGCTCTCAGCGGGCCCCCACCTTTCCCGCTGCTGGGACACTCGAACAGGCACTCAGTGCCTTTGAACAAGTTTCCGCCCACCCGGGAACTTGTAGACGAATATGCCAGGGTTTGCTTGTTGGGCTCCCTGCATAGCAGGTTCCCACCCGCCACCGGCATAATACCAGTGGCGACAGGATGAGGCTCTTCAGTGGGCATTAATTGCCCACCTAAAGGCCTCAGCAGGGTGGAAAAGCCATCCATGGGCCTTTCCATCACAGACTGAATCGGGTCATGGGCAGGAAGGCAAGGGGTTTCCGCCTGCCACCATCCCACCAGATTAAATGCACCCCCGCCACCTAACCCACTATGGGGGCAAGCACAGGATTCCACCCAATCCACCCAGATCAGATTACACAGGATGAGAAGTTAGAATTTCGCAAGTGGTGAGTGGTCAGTTTTGTCCTGCCATGGTGTGTGTCAGGTTGGTGTGTGATCAGTGATAGAAAGTGGCGATTTTTTTCCTTCATGGGATGTGGGTGCGGCCAGCATTTATGGCCCATCCCTAATTGCCCTTGAGAAGGTGGTGGGGAGCTGCCTTCTTGAACCGCTGCAGTCCATGTGGTGTAGGTACACCCACAGTGCTGTTAGGAAGGGAGTCCCAGGATTTTGACCCAGCGACAACGAAGGTATGGCGATATATTTCCAAGTCATGATGATGAGTGGCTTGAAGGGGAACTTCCAAATGGTAGTGTTCCCATGTACCTGCTGCCCTTGTCCTTCTAGGTGGTAGTGATCGTGGGTTTGGAAGGCGTTGTCTAAGTATGGCTTGGTGAGTTTCTGCAATGTATCTTGTAGATGGTACACACTGCTGCCACTGATCGTCTGTGGTGGAGGGAGTAAATGTTTGTGGAAGGGGTGTCAATCAAGTGGGCTGCTTTGTCCTGGATGGTGTCAAGATTCTTGAATGTTGTTGGAGCTGCACTTTCCAGGGAAGTGGAGCGTATATTCCATCACACTCCTAACTTGTGCCTTGCACATGGTGCCAGGTTTTGGGGAGTCAGGAGGTGAGTAATCTCAGCAACCTAATTGAATGCTTGACATAAATGTTTCTTTTAATATTCATTCATGGGATGTGGGCATCGCTGTTTAGGCCAGCATGTATTGCCCATCTCAAACTGCCCTGGAGGAAGTGGTGGTGAGCTGCCTTCTTGAATCGCTGCAGTCCATGTGGTGTAGGCTATATGAGTTTAAAACGCATCATTAGAGTTTCTTGAAAGTAAAACTGGAAATGAAAAGTGGTATCAGTTAAAGTAACCGTGATGCTGTTAAATAGTCATAAACACCTGACTTGCTCACTAGCGTCCTTCGAGGAAGGAAACCTGGTGTCCTTCCCCAGTCTGAATTTTATACAACACCAGCACTGGCAGCTGTACCTGCAGCTCCCTGTAAGCTCCCCTAAACATATCATTCTCTCTTCCTCGAAGACACTCCTTAAAAACTTGACCAAGCTTATGGCCAGCTGTCTTTATATGACTCAATGTCAAATTTTGATTGATTATGCATCTGTGAAGTGCCTTGTGACATTTTGCTATGTTAAAGGTGCTATATAAATGCACATTGTTGTGATTGATTCTCAATAACTTTATGAAGGGTTGATATGAATGCCACACTTAAACCAAAAGCTTGAAATTTAGAAGAATGAAATAATCTCCGACATATTTGCATTACAAAAATGTAGGTCATCATGAGGACCCAATTTACATATTTGAAGAGGAAGCCGTGGGCTTGGGGCCGGGGGGGGGGGGGGGTGTGTCCTGCTCACGTGTTAAAAAGAGCGGGTGTATTTCAGGAATTTCAGGATGTGATGGAAAACCAGCGGGATTGCAAGGGGTGAGTTCCTGTCCTTGTTTTAAATCGCCTCCCCCACAACCCTTCCAGTTTCTACAAGTGGGAGGGTTAAAATTGGGTCTATGATTCTGAGGTGGGACTACTATTCCAAGGTGAGGGCCTGCATTCAAATTCATGCCACATGTGAAATGAAATCCAATTATCTCTAAATGTTACTCCTTAACACTTAGTAACAGAAATGTAGTGGGAATCTATTTTATCTGATGTTATCTGACACAAGATGCATAAACATTTTAAACAAAATTAGGGGTTAAAATATAATGTGATGATATAGTTGCACATTAGTGAAGATACTTGATGAGCATTTCCTAATAGCACCAATCTCCTGCATGGCCCAGCGGGCAGGATTAAATTCTAATTTCCTACATGCAAAAAAAATATTGTTTTTTAAGGGCGATCGAGAAAGCTTACACAAAAGACCAATGAATCCATAAGAACATGTCAAAGATAATAACACCATTTTTTGTTAATGTCAGCCGTCTGCTTCCAAGTCTTAACCTACTTAGATAATTGGTTTGAAAAACAAAAATTGCTGGAAAAACTCAGCAGGTCTGACAGCATCTGTGGAGAGAAAGACAGAGTTAATGTTTCAAGTCCGTATGACTCTTCTTCAGAACTAAAGAGAAGTAAAATGTGGCGAAGTATATACTGTTTAATGGGGGGTGGGACTGGTGAAGCTGGATAGAAGGCCAGTGATAGGTGGAGGCAAAGGAGAGATTGCAAAAGATCTGGCTAAAGAGGTGCTAATGGTGACATTAAGAGTAGAAAGCAGAATGAGCAAGTGACAGATGGCCCTCGTGGGGGTGGGGGAAGGGACGATGTGGGAAAAAAGATTGAAATAGACTAAAAGATAGGGATAAAACAAAGAATGGAAATACATTTTTAAAAAATAACAATAGAAATAGGTGGGAAAAAAGTATGTATATAAAAATTTAAAAATAAATATGTGAAAAAAGGGGATCGGAAAGGGGTTGGGGATGGAGAGGAGAGGTCATGATCTGAAGTTGTTGAACTCAATGTTAAGTAAACTGGAGGAACAGTTTGCGTTGAGCTTCACTGGAACATTGCAGCAGGCCAAGGACGGACATGTAGGCATGAGAGCAGAGTGGTGTGTTGAAATGGCAAGCGACAGGAAGGTCTGGGTCATGCTTGCGGACAGACCGAGGGTGTTCCGCAAAGCGGTCACCCAGTCTGCGTTTGGTCTCTCCAATGTAGAGGAAACCGCATTGGGAGCAGCAAATGCAGTAGACTAAATTGAGGGAAGTGCAAGTGAAATGCTGCTTCACTTGAAAGGAGTGTTTGGGCCCTTGGACAGTGGGGAGGGAGGGAAGTAAAGGGGCAGGTGTTGCACCTTTTGCGGTTGCATGGGAAGGCGCTGTGGGAGGGGTTTGATGTGTTGGGGGTGATGGGGGAGTGGACCAGGGTGTCCCAGAGAGAACGATCCCTCCGCCATTTCTGCCATTTCTGCCAACACCAGCATGATGTCACCACCAAACACATCTTCCCTTCACCCCCGCCCCCATCGGCATTCTGTAGGGACCGTTCCCTCCGGGACAGCCTGGTCCACTCCTCCATCACCCCCAACACCTCAACCCCCTCCCATAGCACCTTCCCATGCAACCGCAGAAGGTGCAACACCTGCCCCTTTACTTCCCCCCTGCTTCACTTGCACTTCCTTCAATTTGGTCTACTGTATTCGCTGCTCCTAATGCGGTCTCCTCCTTGGAGAGACCAAATGCAGACTGGGTGACCGCTTTGCGGAACACCTTCAGTCTGTCCACAAGCATGACCTAGGCCTTCCTGTCATTTGCCATTTCAACACACCACCCTGCTCTCATGCCCACATGTCCGTCCTTGGCCTGCTGCAATGTTCCAGTTTTAACGCAAACTGGAGGAACAGCATCCCATTTTCCGATTAGGCACTTAACAGCCTTCCGGACTTAACATTGAGTTCAACAACTTCAGACCATGAACTCTCTTCTCCATCCTCACCCCTTTTTGATACCCTTTTTTCATATATTTATTTTTTTAATTTTTATATATATATATTTTTCCCACCTATTTCTACTATTATTTTAAAAAATATATTTCCATTAATTGTTTTATCCCTGCCTTTCAGCGTATTTCAATCTTTTTTCCCACACCGTCCCCTCCCCCACCCCCACTCGGGCCATCTGTCACTTGCTCATTCTGCTTTCTAATCTTAATGTCACCATTAGCACCTCCTTTAGCCAGTATCACCACCATCAACACCTCTTCGACCTTTTGTTTATGACATCTATTGAAATCTCTCCTTTGCCTCCACCTATCGCTGGCCTTCTATCCAGCTTCACCTGTCCCACCCCCCGTTAATCAGTAAATATTTCACCACATTTTTACTTCTCTTTAGTTCTGAAGAAGAGTCATACGGACTCAAAACGTTAACTCTGTCTTTCTCTCCACAGATGCTGTCAGACCTGCTGAGTCTTTCCAGCAATTTTTGTTTTTGTTTCAGATTTCCAGCATCCGCAGTATTTCGCTTTCATCTTAGATGATTGGTTTGTTGCATTTGAATGTGCACTGTGTTAACATGCTAGACCGTGATTTAATTCAAGCAGGCTCGGAGCAGTTACACTAACCATGATAACTAAAATTATTGCCTGGTTACATAACGTAACCGTGCCTCTTAGAGTTAAAGAGCTATTTGCTAATGGTTTGTAAGAAAGTAAAGCGAGCCTTGCATTTTAAACAATGCAGTATACGGCTCATGAATAACTAATTAGTGCATCCAATAACTCTAAGCTATTTCCATTCCTATTAATAGAATGTGATCAAACAGCAAACTCTGCTCCAATTACAAGCACCAAAGCAATTTAAGAGAAACACATAAAGCTTATTTGCAATTATGGGTGGAATTTAATGTCCTCCTCTGAGATAAGTTTGATGGAGAGGAGGCATTTAATTGGGCAGGAGCGTGGCAGGTGGGGACCTTCGCAGCTCTGTCCCAGTGTCAGTTGAGGCCCACTTAAGGGCCTCATCCTGCTGCCGATGGTGAACTCACCATAAAGGAAGCCTAAATAATAAACCCTGTTGGGTTGCTTGTGGGATTCGGAGGTATGCTGGGGGTGGGTGGGAAACCCCTCGTTCAAAGGCACTCAGTGCCTTGTTGAACGATTTGCACTGGGTAGGGGGAGGGCCTGCTGAGAGTCACACCCATGTCCATGCTGCAAACCCTTTGCGATACCCCCGCTCGCCCCACACACACCCACCACAAACGATCCCCCACCTACCATCACCCATCCCTGGTCTGTGTCCCTCGGAGATCCTGAGCCTTGGGTGCATGCATTACCAGAAGCAGCCCCTGGCTACCTGGTGGCACTGCTTCACAATTAAAAGCTCCTGACCTCTGATTGGCCTGGTGCTTGGGCTGACAAATGGCAAGTAACATTCGCGCCACACAAGTGCCAGGAAATGATTATCCCCAACAAGGTGGAATCCAACCCTGACGTTCAATGGCATTACCATCACTGAATCCCTCACTGTCAACATCCTGGGGGTTATCATTGACCAGAAACTGAACTGGACTAGCCATATAAATACTATGGCTACAAGAGCAGGTCAGAGGCTAGGGATCCTGCAACAAGTAGCACACCTCCTGATTCCCCAAAGCCTGTCCACCATCTACAAGGCACAAGTCAGGAGTGTAATATAATACTCCCCACTTGCCTGGATGAGTGCAGCTCCAACAACACTCAAGAAGCTAGAGACTGTCCAGGACAAAGCAGCCTGCTTGATTGGCACCACATCCACAAACATTCACTCCCTCCACCACCAACGCACAGTAGCAGCAGTGTGTACCATCTACAAGATGCACTGCAGGAGTTCACCAAGGCTCCTTAGACAGCACCTTCCAAACCCATGACCACTACCACCTAGAAGGACAAGGGCAGCAGATAGATGGGAACATCACCACCTGGAAGTTCCCCTCCAAGTCACTCACCATCCTGACTTGGAAACATATCGACGTTCCTTCACTGTCGCTGGATCAAAATCCTGGAACTCCCTCCCTAACAGCTCTGTCAGCGTACCCACACCACATGGACTGCAGTGGCTCAAGAAAGCAGCTCATCACCACCTTCTCAAGGGAAAAAACCCACTTTCCATGAGTGAATAAAAGAAAGCAATCTATATGCAGGACTTCTGCCCCCAGGGTCCTTGATCCTGGGGAAGGCCCGAAGCTGCCCAGCTAAGTACGTGATTGGCACTTAATTTAGCAGGCCCTCCCAAAAAAATACAACATGGGGCTCTTGCTGGCTCTCTCGCCAGTGGGAGAGACACCCATCGCCTACATTTAATCCTGCCCTATATTTTGCTCGAAACAGCCATTCGCTAGGGAAACAATTTTAACAAATTGAAAAATGGTGCTGCTCCCAATATAAGTATTATTAAAATGATTAATAAGCAATGTCTTGAAAATAGTCAACCTTTGCTTCAATCATCTGGTGAGAACTAGGGCATCTCACACTTCCCCTATTGTCCCTACAAAATTTTTAAAAATGCTCTTGCGGCACAGTTATCACATATGGGCAAACATGCTGTGCCTCAGAAGAGCACAGCATGGATTTAACGTGGAAATTGTGTTCACATTCCTGAATTTTCCCACCTCATCTGTGTGACCTCCTCCAGCCTTACAAACCTCTAAGAATTCCGAATTCCCCCAATTCTCATCTTTTGTTCATCCTCCATTTCTTTAGCTCGGTCATGCCTTCAGCAGGGTTATTAGAGGGTACCTCTCTTAACTTATGCTATTCCTCAAACTATCAACTATCTACCAGAAACTGTATTCGACCAGCCATGTAAGTACTGTGGCTGCAAGAGCTGGTCCGAGGCTGGGAGCTCTGTGACGAGTAACTCACTTCCTGACTCCCCAAAGCCTGTCCACCATCCTAAAGTCACAAGTCAGGAGTGTGATGGAATACTCCCCACTTGCCTGCAACTCTGGCAACATTCAAGAAGCTTGACACCATCTGGGATAAAGTAGCCCGCTTGATTGGCACCCCATCCACCAGATTAAACATTGACTCCCTCCACCACTGATGTACAATACCATCCGTAGCATCTACTAGATGTACGACAGCAACTTACCTAGGATTCTTCAACAGGAATTTCCAAACCCTTGACTCCTACTAGCTAGAAGGACCAGGGCAGTGGATGCATGGGAACACCACCACCCGCAAGTTCCCCTCCAAGTCACATGCTTTGTCTTGCATTTGGGGTCTTGATGTGGTTCCTTTAGGTTTGCCTGATACACTAAGAATGCTGTTATATAGGCTGTTATTTGTGAAAACTATTCTTTTTTTACAAATCTACATACATCTCAGTACTGTACACAAAATTTCCACTTCCCAATGGATCTCAGTTACTTAATCATGTTACACTGCCTCATGGTTGCATTAGTCGTTTGGTAGCATAGAGCTTGAATATTGAGAAAAAAAGAGAAAAAAGAGCCATTTTTGCCAAAGCTTTTCGTCTTGCATCTGTTTAATTTGCAAGCAAATACCAATGTCAGGGGAAACAACATGTTTATACTGTAGGGGATGAGAGTGCTGATTGGTTTGCAAGTGGACTCTGGTTCTTTCCAGATACATGGTAGAGGTTTTCCAGATACAGTGAAAGATTCCTTCACATTTGCAAAGACCATGCATATCGATAACAATGCTGTGTCCATGTGCTCATTTGATGTTGCTAACCTATTCACCAATTGTTTATTTAATTTGTCTATTTAAGGAAGCTATAGATATTTGCGCTGCAGCACTATATCATGACAACCTAGACCTGCCACCATTGCGTGAATCTGCATCCATTGAGTTTATGAACTCGGCAACTCATGCGGTTGAGCTCGGCTTTAATGACACCATGTAGGCCCAAATAGATGGTGTTGCCATGGGATCACCTCTAGGCCCAGCTCTCGCAAACACCTTTGTTGGGTTCCATGTCGATGGAATGATACCTAACCTCCTATCTCTTGCATCTTTCCAATATGTGGATGGTACGTTTGCTATATTTAAATCCGCAGCTGCATGTAATAATTTCTTCAGATGCCTTAATGGGCTCCATCCTGTTCCCAAATTCACCTTTGAAATGGAGCAGTCAAATAAACTCCCTTCCTTTGACGTACTAGTTGAGAAACCTGCCGGGGATTCTCTACCATGGTCATGGTACAACACAAGCCTACCTTCACTGGTCAATACACACATTGGGACTTTTACATTTCCACACACAATAAGATTGGTTTTATCGGCAACCCTGTAAATAGGCCTGAATCATTTGCTCACCATGCAAGCTTGAAGCTGAAATAGGGCACATCAAAGACATCCGGTGGGATAACGGCTACCCTGATCAGATCATTCCACACTGTATACCGTGAAAACTCATGAACAGGCCCAAGGCCATTACTTTCGGCCCTGAAAAGTGCTCAGTCTACCTCAGATTACCCTGGAAGGGCAAGTTTTCTCAAAAATCTGGGCAACAGGTGAAGCTAGCTGTTTCAAGCTGCTAATGTGCGGTAGCAACACGAATGGTATTCGCCGATAATAGGATGCTGCCATCAAGCCAAAGAGGTATTCTGCCTATCACACAAATTAGTAATGTGATGTATAAATTGCAGTGCCAGTGTGATGCTAGGTATGTAGGCTGTAATTCCCAAAGACTGGAATATCGTATCAAATAGCATGTCCCTTCCACTGCTCGCAATGGGCAAGACACAGGCTGTACTCAACCAGCCCCTGCTTATAAAACTCAAAACACAGTGTCCAATATTAGATGTGATTCCGCGATTGGACAACGTTTACTAAATAATCCTCAGTGTGCTAAGAATTACGCTGACAACAAATTCAAGATTGTCAGCTGGGCTCACAATGTGGTGAATTTGCATGTACCTATATTAATACACAGTGTCCCGTTCTTTGCAGACAGAAAGAATATGGACACACATTGCGCCTGTTTCAGCTTCACAAGTGATAGCCATTTGCTAGTTAATTCCCCAGGGCAATGTCTTGACCAATCAGTGTCAAGCTGGCTGATTTAAATTTCAAGCAATGTTTGGCAGTTAATTGTCAGTCATCATCAACTGGTGCATTCTCCATGGCAACACCTCTACCAATCAGAATCCACTTTCCAACCAGCACCCTCTTCTTATACAGTATAAATATGTTGTTTTCCCTGACATTGGTATTTTCTTGTGAATTATCCTGATGAGTGCAAGACGAAAAGCTCCGACAAAAAATGTCTTTTTTTTTCAGCAATACTCAAGTTACATGAGCAGTAATATCAACAGTTATATCAGTATCAGGTGCTTCTGATGTTAACCCTTTATTCTACATTTGCCACCAAGTCTTTATTCCAACTACATACATGCTTCTACACCACACGCTATCCTGACGTGGAACTATATCGCCGTCCCTTCACTGTCGCTGGGTCAAAGTCCTGGAACTCCCTTCCGAACAGCACTGTGGGTATACCTACACCACGTGGACTGCAGCGGTTTAAGAAGGCAGCACAACCACCAAGGGCAATTAGAGACAGACAACAAATGCTAGCCTGGTCAGTGATGCCTAAACCCTGTGAAAGAATAAATAAAAATAGGATTCTCAGCATTGCAGATAGACATTCAGAGGTTTAATAAGCATGTAATAACTATTATTGATAATTTACCACATACTTAACAGCAGCATTTATGGCAGCTCCTCAAGGGAAAATTAGGAATGCAAATCAAATGTTGACCTTGCCGGTGGTGTTCACATCCCATTAAAGAATGAAAAAAACCTAATGAGTTCACCGAAGAATTTCACACTAATTAACGGATAGAATTTTCTGCACGGGGGACTAAGTCCGGTGGTGGGAGCAGAAGTCAGAGTGACTTCCTCTGGGGACCAGGGCTTGTGAACACACAAAATCTTATGCTCTCCCAGTCATTAATTATGCAGCCAGTGGGAGCACGTCGAATTTGATGGCGGGATGGACAGGGAGTGACCTCTTCCGCTCCAATGTCCGAGCGGTAGATTTGAACGGCACCTGGACAGCCATTCTGCTTCTTCCGCTCTGCTCCTCGACTCTGCTCCCAGTCCTGGCTCAGTCTCACCCCTCCCCTGTGTCCAGCCTTGGCGCTGTGTGTGTGTGTGTGTGACAGGGCGATGATACATCTCAGTGATGGTGTGAAAGGAAGGTGAAAGCAGAGCCTACTGGCCTGAAAGTCCAGGAGGAAGTCTACTTTGCCAGGCGCATGTCACTAAAGTATGGTCATGAAGCAGAATGGCCGTGATTCTCCAGTCACGCCTGCGGCGGGAATGGTCGTGGGTGGGTGAGATGGAAAATGTGATGGACCAGCCAAATGTCCGTTGACTGCGGGCGAGTATTTCAAGTCCCGCGGCAGAAGGGACCAGAAAATCCTGGCCAATGTTTTAAATTCCCACTGGATTGTAAGTGGGGTCCCCGACAAAGATTATAGGGACACTTGACCCGCCTTTGACCGGCCATGGAAGTCCGGAGAACAAGTTCCAAACTAAATTCTCGGCTTCAGGAAACTGATTTTTTGGCCTCCTGCCAAATCTTGCACCCCTCATGCCCACCACGATTCTCACTGCTGGCGGGAACGGAAAATTCCGCTCAACATTTTTGATCATAAAAATATTATCGAGGTTTATCAGGGCTCAGGGAATCTCTCCCCCAAGTACCGTTCTTTTATATCCTTCATTTTCAATCCTGTTATTACCGGGAATTACATAGATTATCCACCACAGAAACAGGTCTTTTCGTCCAACAGGACTGTGCTAATGTTCATACTCCGCACGGGTCTCCTCCTATTCCATCTACATTGAAACATTGAAAGTGGATTCTGATTGGTAGAGATGTTGCCATGGAGAATGCACCAGTTGATGGTGACTGACAATTAACTGCCAAACATTGCTTGAAATAGAAATACGAGTCAGCCATTTTGTCCCTTTATCCTGTTTCACCACTCAACGAGATTGTAACCTAGCTCTATATACTCGTCTTTGTCCCATAGTCCCTTAACACCTTTGGACAGAATTTTCCGTGGAGTGGGGTGTCATGGTGGATGTGAGCGGACAATATGGTGGGAAGGCCAAATATCAGTTTCACACGGTTGTGAAACCATGCGCTCCGCCCGTCAATGGTGGACCACGCTTCCCACTGTAGGGCATCAGGAACTTCAGTGTAATACATCTGTATATCATTGTAAGCCCAACTCGCCGGAATTACCCACCGGTAATGTTGGTGTGATTGCATGCCGATGTGTTTCACAACAGCATTTAAAAGGCATGCGCCTGGTGAGCTGCACGTCAAGGGGAACTCAGAGGTGAGTGCACATTAACGTTGTGCAGCGCTTGTGAGGGTTGCCTGTTGAATGTCAAGGTTGAGGTACCGTGCATTCAGGCGAGGTGACAGGCGATTTGCATTTTCCCGGCTGGCTGACAGTGCGGTGCCGGGGCTAGGGCTGCACAGCAGTTGATGGTAGTGCACAAGCATGTTGGGGGGTGGGTGGGTGGGGGAGGGGAGAGGGGAGGGAAGTGGCCACACATTAGGGAAACCTTGTATAAAGTGACCATTCCTCCACAGCTGAGACAGTTCAGCCACATTGACATGATTGGAGTCGGGCCTCTAGCTTATCTGCCCACTCAAGCAATGCAGAGGCCTGAAAATGCCACCAAATGCTTGAGATCTTTTCACCCCTCTGGCACAGACTGCAAACTAATGAGTGTTTTAGCAGACTGCAGAACAGTTGGACGACTGGGCACGTTGTACAATCTCCTTGCTAAAGCTGGTGATGGAGCAGGCACTGGTGGAGGTGCTCACAGCCCCTTGCAATGTCATCATCCCAGCTTGGACCAATCTCCCCCATGGTTTAAGCTAACAGGTATGCGCATGGTTCCCAGAGAGTGTGCATGACTCCTACATTCTCAGTAGGTCTCAGATCCCTGACGTCTTCCAGGGTCCACAGAGGCTGCAGGGATGGCCCCTCGGGGACAAGGGCTACCCACAGTGGGCGTGGCTGATGACATCTGTGCAGTGGCCTCAGACTTCAGCAGAGCGACGGTATAATGAGGCTCATGCTATAACTTGTACCTTGGTGGAGAAGACCATTGGGATGCTGAAAATGAGGTTCCGGTGCCTGGACCGGTCTGGTGGAGCCCTGCAATACAGTCCGCAGAGGGTCTCACACATCATCATCGCCTGCTGCTCCCTTTACAACCTGGTGCTGCAATGGGGAGAGGAGCTGGCTGAGGAGGAGATTGAGGAACATCACGTCTCCTCCGATGATGAGGACGCCGATGGTGATGAGGTTGAGGAGGCCCCCAAAGGCAAGGATGATTGGGATGAGGCCATCACACTAGCCAGACGAAGCAGGTGTGCTTGGGAGGCCCTCATAGCTGTTAGACTCACGGAGGATGATGACGACATGCAGTGAGGAGACACCATAGATCCTCGCATTGTATCTGTGAACATTTGACTCTAGTCTGGCTGATGGCAGCATGCAAACCCTCTGTGATAAGGCCCCTGCACTGGAGGTGCATTGGATGCCCATAGTCCCTACATTCCAGGTAGATGATGACGACACGCAGTGAGGACACTCCATAGATTCTCACATAGCTTATGTGATTTCTGATCCCTCTCTGGCTGACTGCACCTCGCTTGCGCTCTGTGAACAGTCATGAAGATGCAGCGACAAAACTCTAACTCCTCCTGAACCTACTGCATCCTTTGCACGCTGAACCCTTCATGACCACACTGTTATCAGACACAGATGCTGAATGCGTGGTGGGACCAGTTGTACCTCTAAGGTGCTGGGAGCACACAGAGAGAATGATGTAATTCTGTGCCGCTGGCCCAGGACATTCTGGCAGCAATGACAGGAGCCATCGAGGTGCAGGCATGACTGATGTGCCCAGTGACAGTGGAGGCTGTCAATGTGCTGGGAAGGTTGCACAAAGCACAGGAAAGAGGCTCTGGACCGAGACACCTGCCTTTATCTTGTGCAGGGACCAAGGTTTCACATCTGAGTAACAACGACAACACTGTTCATCAGAACCAAGAGCCATTGGTAAGTAGACATTCTTGGGGGTTTATTTACAATAGTGAACATTATGTACAAGAGATTAACACTCGTGCCCAGGCTGTGCAATTACATCTTCTCCTTATATCCGACTGTACCCCTGATCGGACAGAATTCCACATTGGCAACAAGCCCCGAACCCTCCCTCAGGAGCTGGTGCCCTGAGTCACCTCATGGAAATGCCCTCCGTGCCCTTTAGCGCAGTGCAGATGGGTTTCCTGTATGGGTTGCTGCTGCACACCCTTCACTTCCATGGGCTCGCCCGCCGCCTGGTCACGCCCTGGGGTGCCTTGTTGCCGTCCGGCAGTGGAGGCCCTCAGTGGGGGGGCCCTCTACGCGGATGTACTCTCATTCTCCATCGGGGACCTGGGGTGGAGGGTGCTGCACGCAGCAGTCCCACACAATCATAGGTTGTGTCGGTTCATGGCCTCCCAAGGTGCTTGCATCTTTTGCTGCCTTGTGGAGTCTGTGGTCTATGTATATATTATTTGTTGTAGGCTGCACTCCCTGATCAGTTATTTAAAAAATCTTTTACTGTTGTTTTGTTTGCACTTCAGTCCCGCGTTCCTGATCAACGGGCACCCGGTGCGGAGGGGGGCTGGGAGGGAGGAGGACCTCCTCGTGAACTGCTCCTGGGCCTGGCCAAGTTGGCCATTAACAGGTCCAGGCAGCGGGCGATCAAGGGGGTCATCCGACCCAACTGTCTGCCCCTCTTCCGCGGCTATGTTCGTGACCAGGTGTCCCAGGAGAGGGATCACAAGGTGTCCGCTGGGACCGGCGAGGCCTTCCATGCTCGGTGGGCACTGCGGGGACTGGGGTGTTTTATTGACCCTATAAATCACATTTTGGTTTAATGTTTATAAGTTTCCTTTAACTTTTGTCTTTGTTTTTGCAGTTTCCCTTTAAGGGGCTGCCTTTTACTTTGTCCCTGATTTTGTTAATCTAGTTTCTTTGGTTGACTCAAAAGAGTTAAGTCTTCTCCTTCCGTCCGAGTGTACCCCTGTTCAGACAGAATTCCACATTGGCCCCAAGCCCCGAGCCCTCACTCAGGAGCCTATGCCCCGCAACCTGAGTCGCCTCACGAAAATGCCCTCTGTGCCTATTAGCACAGAGCGGAGGGTTTTCCTGTATGGGCTGCTGCTGCACAGCCTTCACTTCCTTGCCCTCGCCTGCCGCCCGGACACACCCTGGCGTGCCTTGTTGCCGTCCAGTGGCAGAGATCCTCAGTGGGGGGCCCTCTCCGTGCTCAGTGGGCACCGTGGGGACTGGGCTGCTTTATAGTCCCCTTTAATCACATTTTGATTTGATGTTGGTAAGTTTCCTTTGCATTTTGTCTTTTGTTTTTGCCGTTTCCCTTTATGGGGCTGCATTTACTTTCTCCCTGATTTTGTTAATTTATTTTAATTGTTTTGACTCAAAAGAGTTACATCTTCTTAACCTTCCTAACCCTGCCGCTATAACTTGGTGCTCCCCAGACATCCACAGCGGAGGTGGAGGCAGCCTGCTAACTGCCAATCCCTGCTGGTGATGACTTTGACGGGCGTCCTCAGGAGGGCTGAGGCCTGGAGGGCTTCAGCCTGCTTTCGGGGTCCTGCTGTGTGGCAGTGGCACCATCCTCGGTCTGTGGATTTGGAGCTTCAGGGTCACAGGGGAAGACAGGTTTTGGATGGGCCGGACACTCTCGCAGTCACCTGGGTGGATAGCCCCAGGGTGTGCACCTGCTGATCCTCCTCCCTATGGGTGCCCAAGGGCCCCTGGCTGACTCCTTGAGGAGAAGGGGTGAGATTAAGCTGTCCTGCACCTGTTTCACGTTGACAATATTGGAGGCCGACTATGGTGTCAGAAATGGAGTTCAGCCCACGCAGCATTGCAGGACTGATGTCCTATCCCAGGGTCCCCATAGTGGCTGTCATCCTACCAGTGTTGATCTCAGTGCGTTGGCATGCCAAAACTATCACCTCAGTATGAAGGGGGACGGACTCCTCCATTGTGTCTTACAATTGTAGGAGTGTAGTGAAGGCCAACATACCACATGCCTTTGTGATGTTCCCAAGTTTGCCTTTGCAGTTCCAGCAACTGTGACATGACCTCCAGAGGCTTGTCATCTGACTCAGACTCAGCAAATTCCTGGCCTCCAGCAGTCCCCTGAGTGTCAGAAATCAGGGACATTCCTGCCCCAACCTGCTGTGGATCAGACAGTGCGATATGTGATATGCTTACCAGGTTGTGACCCTGAGGCTACCCTAGAACTAGGTCTCACTGAGGTGTGTGTCTCTGTGCTGGTGTGGTTGAGCGCTGTGACATGTCTTCAATGAGGGTTTCAGCAGATTCCTCTTCTGAGGTGCTTTTGGACCTTGAGTCAAGAACCTGGGTCACGGACCTCCCAGCTGTTTCCCAGATGTACCTGTGAAAGCAAGGAGAGATATTAGTGTATGGCAGTAGCCTGTGAAACAGGACACATCACTCACAGAATGCTTGTCTGGTGGATGTTGCACTGCTGGATCCTCACTTGGTAGCGCACCTCACTGTCACTACAGGAATAATCCAGGCCGTTGCCGACCAGCTGTATGACTCTAGTTTCAAAGTCTGTGAAGACCTTGATTTCAGGCATTCCTTCACTGGTCTGCAGCCTCTCCCTGTTGTTGTGTGCCAGCTTGTCCTGCATGAATACAAATGGAGAGAGTGTAAGCAGAACGCCTGCCAGTCCAAATAATATGTCTGCCTGGCATGTGTGGGTGATGAGTGGTCCCATGGACGGGATGAGGACAATGAAGTTGTGTGTGATGTCCCTTGAACTGGCAGTGAGTGAGGGCCCTCTGGGTGTGTGATGGGTTTGTGAGTGTGTGAGTTGAGAGCGATGAAAAGAGCGACTTACCCTGTCGGAACGGAGGAGATCATTTATCCTCTTTCGGTACTGACCACTGCCTCCCAAGCTATATTAGTAATGTTGCTGCCCCTCTGGTGTCCAGAGCGGAAGTAGAGGACAACACGGT
The DNA here is from genome assembly GCF_964194155.1 of Cetorhinus maximus. Lineage (NCBI taxonomy): Eukaryota > Metazoa > Chordata > Chondrichthyes > Lamniformes > Cetorhinidae > Cetorhinus > Cetorhinus maximus. Next base: position 19,900,430 of record NC_135880.1, read on the forward strand.
AGGCCTCCACGGTGTCCAAAAGGCGCTCAAAGAACATGTCACTGAATCGGGGGGCGGGGCTGCAGTCTTCTTGCCTTTTGGGGCCATGCCTTCTGTGCAGCAGCCCTGAGCTGGATGCACTGAGAGGTGTGCGCGTGGCTGAACTTTAAATGTCTGACATGAGGAAGTAGTGAGGTAATGGTGTGGTGGGCGAATGGGAGGCCGCCCGCTAGTAACCCAGTGTGTTTCCCGGGAATGCACGATTAATGAGGTGGGATTGGGATGATTCCGTGTGAAAAGCTGCCATTGCCGCCGGCCGGTAAAATGTTCCTTTTTCCCGCCCATTACCAGAATTAGTGCAAATCTGGGATCTTGCCCTTGGTTTAAAAAAATATATATCAATTGACCTAGGATCAATTTACATCTGTGGATGAGAGTTCCACACTTCTACCACTCTTTGCGTGTGGAATTTTTTCCTGATTTCACTGAACTATCTGTCTCTAATTTTTAGGCTGTGACCCCGGCCCTAGACTCTGCAGCCAGCGGTAATACTTTGGCTCAGATTTTCATGCCCCCATCCGTGTAGGAACGGAGGCAGACTGAAGAAAGAAATGGTGGATGGCAAGCGGCTGCAGACGCCCCACCTCTACTTCCACTCTGTGTATTTACGTCCACTTAGGAAAGGAAAAGGTTCGGAGGGGAGCTGGAGGAACCACGACTTTTAATGGAAAAAAGTTTTCAGATCCCATTTTCATTGTACCCACCGCTGCAGTATAAGACTTCAGAAGTACATCCTTAAGAAGGTGGCGGATTGAAGGTGGGGACACTTTATTCAAGTTATCCAAAGCTGTTAACAGTCTATTTAAGTCACCTTGACATCACTGTTCAAAATTCTAGTCTTACATCCAGGAGTGGGGTAGGGGGATGGAATAGGGCTGGTTCACCTCAGGTGCTGCAATGATACCTGGCCGCAAAGTGGGCACTCGCAGTCCTGCCAGGCTATCAGAAACTGTATCTCTCTGAAGGTGTTCTCCAATTATAAAATGAGGTCCAGTCTCCCTCACTTACCCAGGTCATCAAGGTAGGACAGTGGCCGGTATGCGCTGCAGAAACAAAGGTCCCTGGGCAGCAGGAGGCAGAACCTCAAGAAGCGTGACCAAGAAGGAGGGCATGATATTACCCTGAGCATAGGGTGTACCGTGTTAGGAGCAGCTATCTGGACATGTTGGAGTGCCAGCGTATGAGAACGATTATAAAAATAAAAAGCTAAAAGCTACTGCGGATGCTGGAAATCCAAAGAACGATTAGTCTGTCCAGCCAGATGGTCAAGGATATTTGTGCCACTGTGCAGGAAGAACTGGTGCGTCAAATTAACAGCCCATAGCAGTCAAGGTTACAGCACTGTATTCACCCTTGGGGCTCACAATCGTTGCGATCTCCAGCCATGCTTGTTTTGTCATGGTTGGGGACAGCCTTCTGCCCACTGGGTACAGGATGTCCCTCTTGTTGCTGAATCGAGGTACACTCAATGCCTGGCTCCCCAATCTCCTCGGAGGCATTCGGGCACGGCAGCAAACAAAGCACGTGGGTCAATATGAGTGCTCAGCTTGTGTGAAAAGTCAGAGCCTATGGGTCCGGTTGGATAAAGAGGCGACAACAATAGGTTGGGCACCGACAACTGGTTCTGGGCTACAGGGTCGGTGGGGCATTGTTGTTGCTCTCTGCACGTCAGCAGGGCGACAGTGAGCAGCCGTGATGCAGCAGTTCATCAGACCCTGATGTGTGCAGGAGCGTGACACCAGTGTGAGATTTGGCACGTTTGTTTTATACTTCCAACAAGCTGCTCGGATTAGGGGTCTTATGACTGAAGGCTGCGCGCAAAAAGCGGATGCTGAACTGAGCTTCTAATCACAACTGCTGCAGAGTGCAGGCACTTGATGGGAGAGCAGGGGCCTTTTTCCAGCTGTGAGTCAATGCTGTGTGTAGCAGTCACTTGACAAAGGGCCAGCAAGGGATTTGCAACTTTCACAGAGTAGGCAGAGTAGCTGGCCTACCAGAGTTACAGACCGGGTGGCCATCACATACACGAAGAGAAAAGTTTGAAACTTACATGACAATGGTCAAAGATAACTTCACTGTACTGGGTTAGTTGTCTTTGCATCAGTCTCACCTCCCAGCAATGGCGTCGGAAGCAAGCCTAATATTTGGCCTGCAACACAATTTTTCCACACCTGGGCCCATTTTCAGCTCAGCTGAGCCTTCAGACTCAGTGAACCTATCTCCATCACGACCTGCTCCTACAGGGTTGGACACCTCCACAACAGTGACCAGGATTGTGAGGTTGGGATAATTCTTGACGATGAAAATCTGTCCCTTTCTCTATATTTATCTTATCAGTTGCCCTTAATACCTTGAAAACTTCAATGAAATCACTCTTCAGCCTTCTAAATTCCAAAAAGTAATACATTAATTTGTGTAATGTCTAATTTCCAACCAAATTTGACACCAGGTATCATTCTGGTAAATCTACGCTGCATTCACTCCAAGGCCAAGATAGCAACTCTCAGCCTTTCAACTTAACTTTTTATTTTCTTTTGATGAACTCAAATTTTTCATTCCATGTTAGGCCTGCATCCTGTAAGACTCTCAGGACTGCACATAGAAGCATAGAAACTAGGAGCAGGAGTAGGCCATTCAGCCCTTCGAGCCTGCTCCACCATTCATTATGATCATGGCTGATCATCCAACTCAATATCCTGCTCCCATTTTCTCCCCATATCCTTTGAATCCTTTCGCCCCAAGAGCTATATCTAATGTTTTGGCCTCAATTACTTTCTGTGGTAATGAATTCCACAGGCTCACCATTCTCTGGGTGAAGGAATATCTTCTCATCTCAGTCCTAAATGGTCTACCCTGTATCCTCAGACTGTGACCCCTGGTTCTGGACTCCCCCACCATTGGGAACATCCTTCCTGCATCTACCCTATCTAGTCCTGTTAGAATTTTATAGGTTTCTATGAGATCCTCCCTCATTCTTCTGAACTCCAGTGAATATAATCCAAATCGACTCAATCTCCCTTCATGTGTCAGTCCCGCCATCCCAGGAATCAGTCTGGTAAACCTTCACTGCACTCCCTATTTAGCAAGTACATCCTTCCTCAGATAAGGAGACCAAAACTGCACACAATATTGCAGGTGTGGTCTCACCAAAGGCCTGTATAATTGCAGCAAGACATCCCTGCTCCTGTACTTGAATCCTCTAGTTGGTCAGCCATTTCTTTGTTCCCCATTACAAATTCTCCTGTTTCTGACTGTAAGGGACCTACATGTGTCTTCACCACTCTTTTTCTCTTCACATACCTATAGAAACTTTTACAGTCAGTTTTTATGTTCCCCGCAAGCTTACTCTCGTACTCTATTTTCCCCTTCTTAATCAATCCCTTGGTCCTACTTTGCTGAATTCTAAAGTGCTCCCAATCCTCAGGTCTGTTGTTTTTTCTGGCTAATTTGTATGCCTCTTCCTTGGATCTAATACTATCTCTTATTTCCCTTATAAGCCATGGTTTGGCCACCTTTCCTGTTTTACTTTTGTGCAGACAGGAATAAACAATTGTTGCAGTTCACCCATGTGCTCTTTAAATGTTTGCCATTGCCTATCCACCATCATCCCTTTAAGTAAACGTTTCCTAATCCATCATAGCCAACTCGCGCCTCATACTATCGTAGTTTCCTTTATTAAGATTCAGGACCCTAATCTCAGAATCAACTATGTCACTCTCCATCTTGATGAAGAATTCTATCATATTATGGTCGCTCATCCCCAAGGGGCCTTGAACAACTAGATTGCCAATTATTCCTTTCTCAATACACAATACCCAGTTTTGGATGGCCTGTTCTCTAGTTGGTTCCTCAACATATTGGTCCAAAAAATCATCCTGTATACACTCCAGAAATTCCTCCTCTACGGTATTGTTACTAATTTGATTTGCCCAACCTATATGCAAATTAAAGTCACCTATAATTACAGATGTTCCTTTATTGCATGCGTCTCTAATTTCCTGTTTAATGCCATTCCCAACATAGCCACTACAGTTTGGGGGTCTAAATGTTCCTGGCTTCCCATATAGAATAGGAGGAGCACACCATGGCTTTGAGCTCACCTGTCATGACTTACCCCTTTAAATTAAATTAAACCTTTTGGAAGATACTTAATATCAAATGATATCAATTACTCTAGGGCCCTTCTTCCCTGCTCCTCATTGTTATAGAATATAGCTCTTACAAATGATGAACCACAAAATAAAGGCTTAAAAACTATAAGTGATAAAAGTAGTAAATATTTACCCGACCATACTCACGGTACTCAAAGGATCACCTCGTTCCCTCCTCACTGAGCTCTCTCAGTCACCAAACTCCAACTTAAGCACTCTGTTGCAGCCCAAAGCAGCACTCCAGTGCAGACAAAGTCAGCACTGTAAATTGGCTTGTTTTTATACTCTCTGAATCTAGCCTCTGAAAACCTGTTTTAGCTACTTATCTAATCAGCTAGTTATAGCTGCAAGCAGAGCCTGTATAAACCCTGCTTTAAAGATGGCCTAAAACTCTTCTTCTTCCAAACCAAACAGCAACTTTTAGTTAATTGCTAAATTAAAGAAAGACTAGACTTTAGATAGAAACTAACCCTTAAATTCCCTCAGTCACCAAACTCCAACTTAAGCACTCTACTGCAGCCCAAAGCATCACTCCAGTGCAGACTTCTCTCCCGTGTGCTCATATAGTTCCCTTTTGAAAGCATTGAAAGCTATTTGGCTCAACTAGTACCTGTGGTAGTGACTTCCGCATTCTAACCATTCCCTAAGTAAAGAAATTTCTATTCAATCCCCTTTTTGATTCATGAAGAATTGTTTTGGATTCATGGCCCTGCATTTTGAATTCACCCATAGAAGCCATTCAGCCTACCACATCTATCCTAGCTGTTCATAATTTTAAAAACTTCTCTTCTCTTTTCCAAAGATAAAAACCCCAAGCTATTCAATCTTCCCTGCTAGTTATGTTTTCAGCATAATCTCATCCACTTTTTAATGTTGTTCTAACTGTCTCTATTGTGGATTATATAAAGGGTTAAGAATGTAGAGTTTTGGTTTCAGTTTAAGGTAAATTGAGGATTGTTTACTTTTGGTTTGGGTTAGAATGCCTGTGTGTGTTTACAAATCATGCTTGAACTTTGGACGCAGTTGATAGGCTTTTAGAAGAAAGAAAATCCTGAGGTTACTATGGAGAAAATTACTGAGGGTGGAGCTTTGCTCTTTAAAAAAAAGCTGGTGTTTTTTTTTTAAAGTTGAAGGCTGTAGACACCCAGTCTGTTGTGATTTAGCAGAGAACTCAGTTCTGTATGTTTAGAGAGGAAAAAGGGAGTTCTTGAGCATTGGGTAGAACCAAATAGCTCTGTAAAGAGAGGAGAAGTCCAGCTATGGAATTGATGTCAAGGGAGTGCCTACATTTGTCTGGCAGGTCATGGCATGTAACCATCCGCAATGCCTATACTTGGACCAGGATGCCGTATTGTTAAAACTATATCATAGATCTGGACTGTGACCTGTGCAGCCAGACCCAGAGAAAATGGAACTGCTTCTCAGAGTATGAGCATGTTTAAAAGCCTACCAGAGTGAATGCCACAGTAAAAAAGATTAAGCTGAGCTAAATCTATTGGATCGAGTTAAAATAGAAGCTCATATTGTTTAGAATCATTATCTTATTTGCTCAGTGTTTTTTATTTAGTTATTTAGTCATTATTGCTTGTACTTGTTTTGCTCAAGTTTGTATAGTAAAGGTTCTTTTGGTGTTTCGATTTAACCTTGGAGTCCTGCTGCTTATTTCCTTACTCTCAGTTCTTCCACATATTACATTGTTTAAATGGTTATGGTCTATCAAGCCACATCCTAACAGGTATCCAGCTTGGCCAGTATTCTCATAACTGAGATCATAAAAATGTCCCTTATCAAAAACTTTTAATAAGTCCCTCACTTTGGCAATTTTAATTCTATCGATCAATGTCAGTTAACATGAATTATCAAAGACTTCCTGACAAACTGTGAGGGTGTTACAATTTTAACACTCTAGGCTGTTTATTGTCTGATCAATACAAGACTTTAATGCCATCTCCAACTTTATAAACTAACCAATATAAAAATGTAATCATCCTCCTGCAGCCCTGCAAAGTTGAAAGATGAATAACCTATAAAAAGCCTGACTCACACTTAGAAAGCTCCTGTGGCCTTGTTACAGGATCTGTCCATACCAAAGGGATAAGTAAACTGGTAGCGAGATCTGCTACAAATGAAAAGTTATGGGACAAAGTTAACTTGGAGAAATGAATATAAAGAGAAATCAATGGCAGTCCCATCTGATTAAATCTTTGCAAAGAGCCAAGGTTTGGTCAAAGAGGAACTGAGGGAGATGGAGAGAGAGACTGGGGAAGGAATTTAGTGAGGACTGTAAGGCTGAAAGTGATTGCAGGGATAGGGAGAGGTGAGGCCTTGGATAGATTTGAACAGAAGGATGTATTATAACCACCATATCCTGAATTAGCTTTGTTTGGGTGGTTGCAATCTAACAGTTGGGGTTAAAGTAGCAATGTTATTTGTCTTACAGAAGAAACACGTATGTGAAGACTGCCTTTTTAAAAGTTTTATTTTAAACTATAGATTTTTCTTGTAGTTCATTTCAGGAGGAAAGAGTGCAAACGCTTCTGTTAATCATAGTGATGACATTGCTGTTGTCACAATGGTCGCCAAGGGGAATTATGCAGATGCTTTCTGTTTTAATTCTCCTCCAAAAACTTTTATTTGCCCTTTAAATAAAATCCAAGCCTGTTCCGAAGCTGTGCTTTATAATACAACCTCTACTTTTCATTTTTATAACGCTCTGACAGCTTCTATCGGGTATCACCATCAATCTTGAGGAGAAACATGCATTTCACCGAAGAGCAGGATCTCTACGCCAATGAATCATCGGGACCTGAAAGTGTCATTTTTCATGGGATATATTAAAAGGCTTCTAAAATAGGTTTAATTTCATTATCTTTCCTTTTTTTTAATTAAAAAGATTTGAAAGACTTGTGTTTATACGAGACCTTCCACGATCTCAGAACGCTCGAAAGCAATTTACAACCTGTGACGTACTTTTTGAAGTGTTGCCACTATTTAGAATCCAAGGAATGAATGGATCAGCGTATGTGTACCCTACGCCGCCAGGTGTGGGTAACCCATTGAACCCATCCGTGATAGGAATTGGGGGTTGCCTGGCCAAAAGCTGGTGCAGAACACCATAAAGTTTAAAGACAATGAAAGATGATGTAAGATAGAAAGTTAACAATTAGTTGATATTCAGTCTGTGCTTTAAAAAGCTTGAGATTGCTGGAGGAAAGAAACTGGAATGGGGGTGTGGGAGCGGCGGTTGCAGGAGTGATGGGGAGCGAGGAGGAAGTTACAGTTTGGTGGTCTTAGGAAAGATAGAGTTGAATACTGTCATGAATTCACAAACACATTGGGGATGTAGGGAGCAGTTAAGGTGTGCAGGGAACACATTGAAGTTTGGAAGGAGCAAAAAAGGGTCATAAGACTATGAGAAATAGGAGCAGGAGTAGGCCTTTGAACCCTTCAAGTCCGCTCTGCCATTCAATGAGATCATGGTTGATCTTCTACCTCAACATGGTTTTCCTGCACTCTTCCCGTATCCCTTGATGTTTTTAATATGTAGAAATCTATCAATCTCTGTCTTGAACGTGCTCAATAATAGAGTCTCCACAACACTACAGAGTAGAGAATTCCAAAGATTCACCACCCTCTGAGTGAAGAAATTCCTCCTCACCTCAGTTCTAAATGGCCTACCCCTTATTCTGAGACTGTGTTCCCTGGTACTACACTCCACCCAGCCAGGGGAAACATCCTTTCTGCATCTACCCTCTCACGCCCTATCAATGATCTCCTATCTCAGTGGGAGGCACTCTCACCTCACAGTCAGAGAAGTCAGCCTGTCATCCAGCCTGCTGTGTTACCTACATTAAAACAGTGACTATGCTTCAAACAATACCTCATTGGCTAAAACGTGCTTTGGGATTTTAAGGATGTGAAAGGCACTATAGAAATTCAAAGCCTCCTTTTATTGCAGTTTGGCATTGAGCACAGTCTCAGAATAAGGGGTAGGCCATTTAGAACTGAAGTGAGGAGGAATTTCTTAGTTCCAATAAACCACCAGTGTTTGTTCAGTTAATCGGTCTCTCTGCCTATGTAGTTTCAAGCACCAACGAATGTGTTAATATCAAGGGCGCAGCTCACGTTCTCTGGACAAAGCAAACCAGATAACCAAAAAAATAAAACTGGCGACGAGGATAAACTGGATCAGTTGACGGCAATCAAGAAAGCCGCGGTAATCCAGCTATGTTGCTTCTCCACTACCTTGCAAGCTGTTTGAAAGCGCAGTCTCCTTAGACATCGAGTATGCTGCGGTTTGGGCATCTTGAGCCATTCGACCCTGTTTCTGATGACTGGTCTCATTACATCGAATGCCTAGTGTTCTTCTTTACCACTAACGACATCACGGGAGAGGACAAGACCAGGGCGATTCTTTTGTCCATATGCGGGAGCAAATTCTATGGGCTGATCCACAGCCTCACATTACCTAACACCCCTGATATGAAGACTTTCAATGAGTTAGTAAACATTGTAAAAAAAAAAACACCTGAAGCCAAAGCCCTCATCACAATGCAGCGTTTTAAATTCAATTCGAGGAATAGGCTTTCAGGAGAGACAATCGCTGGCTATGTAGCTGCTTTAAAGGAATTAACAGAATATTGTGAGTTCGGAACTTCAATTAATGACATGTTGAGAGATCGATTGATATGCGGAATCGGGACGATGCTATTCAAAAGTGATTGCTATCTGAAACTAATCTAGACTTCAGTAAGGCATTAGACTTGGCAGCAGGCATGGAGAGTACTGTTAGAGACTCGGAGGCAAGAAAAGATACACAAAATGGTGCAGTCCATCTTGTAGGGCGGGAAGGGCTGGTAACAAAAAGTGCAAAGATGTCGGAGTCCGCAGAAAGTTGGGGAACGCCCACTATGTACAGACCATTGAAGAACAACAGCGAAAACCCATGACATTAATGAGAGAAATGCATCCAGGCAGCCTGCAGGCAATTGACAGTCCAGAAATATCGAATGCCTCTTCTGCCACCGAAATGGTCACATAATGCGGCACTGTCAAGATCGGCTGAGACAGCATTTTAACAACAAAGGTAGAAATCGCAAAAGTTGTCTTGTTGAAGAACCAGAGGAAGCATAATCTGACACATATTCATTATACAACCTGAAAGTGGTAGAACTGAGCCAACCCAGGTAGTCATTAGAGTCATAGAACAACCCATCAAGGTGGAGGTCGATACTGGGGCATCAATGTCTGTCATAGGAGAAGATACGTCTAGACACTTGAATAAAGGAGTCCATCCTTTCATTTGGAAGAATCGGACACTAAATTATAAACATATACGGGCAAAGAAATAAGAGTGAAAGGGATATGTCAAGTCCTGGTGCAGTTTGGGGATCTGTCTGCAAATTTACCCCTAATAGTAGTAGCTGGGGCGGACCCCAGTTTAATTGGTCGCAACTAGTTCAAAAAGATTAAATTGCAACGGGCTGAGATTTTTCAAATCAGAATGAGAAACTTACAGGAATTTTCAGTGACAAGCTAGGAAGGGTTCATGGGCTACAAACCAAAATCCACGTAGACCCTAACTCAACCCCCAGATTTATCGGAGCCAGACCAGTCCCTTATGATCTATGGGACAAGGTCGAGACTGAGATAAACAGGCTGGAAAAGTTCGGTATCTTACAACCGGTGCAATTTTCAAAGTGGGCATTACCCATAGTACCCATACTGAAGCCAGACCAAAGGGTTCACTTATGCAGTTACTATAAGTTAACTGTAAACAGAGTGGCCAAGCTTGATAGAAAACCAATACTGAAGATTGACGAATTATATTCAAAATTGGCAGGGGGCATCACATATTCAAAACTCGATGTGAGCAATACCTACCAGCAGGTAGAGTTGGAAGAAGACTCTAGGGAATTTGTGATCATCAATACACATCGAGGATTGTATCAGTATACTCCACTACCCTTTGGGGTCTCGTTGGCGTGTGCTATGTGTGCTATGGAAAATCTGCTTCAGGGACTGCCCCATGTCATTGTTTATCTGGATGATGTCCTAGTCGCTGGACGAACTGATGAAGAACACTTAGCTAATTTAGAGGAGGTGCTGAAACGCTTCTCATAAGTGGGGGTGCGCTTGAAGCGAGAAAAATGTCTTTTCCAAGCCAAAGAGGGTAGTTTACTTGCGCCATAGGTTGAAGTGCAGGGCCTGCTGTCGCTTGGAAGAAAAGGTCAAGGCTTTTTGCGAGGCATCTGCACTGAGAAACACTACAGAACTAAAGGCCTTCTTAGGCATAATAAACTACTATTGCTGATTTCTCCCAAATCTATCAGCCGTACTGGTTCCGTTATACGCATTGCTTAAGAAAACCAGAAATGGATTTGACAAGCTCTGCATCAGGGTACGTTTCTGAATGTAAAACAATTGTTAGGATAATCGGTCCGCTTTGGCCCAAAAAAAGAATTGATTTTAACTCGTGACGCATCCCCTTATGAAGTAGGGGCTGTACTTTCACGTCGGATGGCAGATGGCTCCAAACGACCCACTGGTTATACATCTCGCAATCTCAGTGCTGCAGAGTAACGATATTCTCACATTGAGAAGGAGGGGCTAGTCTGTTGTGTTTGGTGTTCGGAAATTCCATCAATACCTTCACGGTCACCATTTCCACGTTATATCCGACCACAAGCCTTTGCTGGGATTGTTTGGAGAGGATAAGGCAATACCCCCCATCGCATCTGCTTGCATCCAAAGGTGGGCACTGATATTGGCTTCTTATGAATATACTTTTATTCACCGATTGAGAAGCCAGATCTCACATGCTGACGCGCTGAGCCGCTTGCCCCTGCCAGATAACAACGTGAAGGTTCCAATTCCCCAGGAAGTTGTCTTAGGACTAAATTTTTTAGGATTCCTCCACTGTCCAGGCCAAACAAATCCATGAGTGTACAAGCTGAGATCCACTTTTACCTCACGTCCAGGAATGAGTGGTCAGGTGAGCCAAAGTCTGATGACGTGAAGCCCTATTTCAATCGCAGATATGAGATCACCTGCCAGGATGGCATATTGCTCTGTGGGGTGCAAGGGTTATCGTGCCCCCGAGAGGGCAAAGGCCATTACTGGCCGAATTACATAGCGCTCACCCTGGCATTAGTGGGATGAAGATTCTCATGCGCAGCTACTTGTGGTGGCCAGGGATGGACGCAGATGTCGAAACCCTAGTCAAAAGATGTCTTCAATGCCAGCAGGTACAAAAGCTACCCACCTTAGCTCCAATGCACCCCTCGGAATGGCCTGGGTGGCCGTGAGACACATCCACATCGACTATGGGGGGCCCTTCTTGGGCACGATGTTACTTTTACCAATAGACACTCACTCCAAGTGGATTGATGTCTACGAAGTCCGGTCACCCACATCTACTACCACCATAGACCATTTGCAACAGAGTTTTGCAGTGCAGGGGTTACCGGGGATGCTTGTGTCAGATAACGGGACTGCATTTACTAACGGGGAGTCCCACAGGTTTACAACTCTCAATGGAATAACTCATATCAAAACCTTGCCTTACTACCCCACCTCTAATGGTTTGGCTGAGCGGGCGGTCCAAACTTTTAAATCCGGGATGAAAAAGCTGGACGGCGATTCCATCAGCACCAGATTATCACGGTTCCTGTTCACAATACCGCACGATGCCACACACTACCACTGGTATTTCCCCCACTGAGTTACTAATGAAGAGACGTCTCCAGACCCATCACACTCTTATCAGGCTGCATTTAGGGTGGAGGGTGGAGAGAGGCCAAGAGGCCCAGAAGGCTAGGCATGATGGCTGTAATCACAGAAGAAATTTAATGGCGGGGAAACAGAGTTCTTGCGAAGAACTTTGCAGATGGGCCCATTAGGCGAAGTGAGTGTAGTTACAGGACCTCTCTCTTATAATGTATTGATAAACCGTTGAATAATTAGATGACATGTGGATCATCTCCGGAGAAGAGAGACAGACCCACAAGAAGGAATGCCGTCATCATTTGCGTTTGAGCGTGCACCGCACGTGGAAGAAATGTCACACAATTTGGAAGTATCGGTGAGGCATGTTGGACCCGGGAGGCTCGAAGACATAAACTTGCCCACTTCCACCGAAGAGCCTGGTGGACAGTTAACTCCTGAGAAGGGGATCTCGGGAAACCAGCTGAGGCCATCAAGCTACGATGCTTGACATGTCCGAGGAAGCCTCCTGAGACACTTGAATTGTAAATAGTTATTCTTGTAAATAATTGGGATGTTGTGCAGTTTGTCAACTGTACTTCCAAGTAAAGGGGAAGCAATGTGGTAAAGTGGAGTGCTATGTACCTTTAAAAGAATGCGGTTAATTGACCATGTGACTGTATTGACCAATCGCTACACAGCGCAGGCTACTTGGATAACTGGGGCCAGGATTTTTACCTTGTCAGGCGGACGGGGCAGGTGGACCTGGGAGCAGTTGATAAGCCACCCGCCACCCGCGACTGGGCCGCGACATCTTCGGCTGGATTCTCAGCCTCTAGCCGGGTAGCAGGAGTTTAGAAAATTGCCAGCTCGACCTGTCCACTTTGGGAGAATGTGACGTGAGGATGAGATTTTCATTGCTGGGGTGGCAGGGTGAGCGACGGGGTGAGGGGGTGGTGGAGGGCAGTGTTGTAGGACCGTGGTGGGGGAGGTGGGCGGGTGTGACATGTAGTCAGGCCAGCTGATCAGGGGACAAAGTTTGGAGACAGCCACAGGGACTGCCTGGTATGGATTTGGGCTGTTTAAAAGGCCCAAGTCAGTCCTGTGGGACTTAGTCTCAGTTATAGTAAAAACTGAAAGACCCTCCAACCCTCACCCTTCACACCTGCCTCACCTCCACAAACTTCGCCAAATCTGTCAATCAAGCAATGCTTTCTCTGGGGGCTCAGGTATCTCAACAGCCTAATTGATTTCTGTGCTCTCAGTTAAGCCTCATTATGCACTCTTGAGTGAGAACTCAGGCACCCATTAGAGTACTAAAACACCTGAACCCCAGGGAAAACATTGCTTGACAGCTCTGGCTCACTGATCTCTTTTGTCAATTGGGCAATGCATATTTACACAAGATAAAGAGGCTTCAAGTGCTTACAGTTTCTGCTATTGATACCTTAAAGGGTCTGGATATTGACACTTTTATTGGCCTGTAGTAAAAAGGAGCTTTTTTTTTTAAAGAAAAGCAGAGAATTATCAATAAATGGCTATTTAAAATTTTTTTCCCACATCCTTTTGTCACTATAGGTTTCATTAGTTCAATGAAGTATATAGTGGGTGAATGGGCATGGAAATGCCATAGCTTGGCATGGAGGTAATGAGGGGCCGTGGTGGGGCATACCACGGCATGGGGGCATGAGGGGGGATCTTTTCAATTTACCTTTCAAAAGGTTCCCTCATGCAGACTATAGTTCACAGTACCTCTGCAATATTGTGAACCGCGACTCTTTGAAAAGCTGGCCTGACTCCACGAAAATTGCAGAAGGCTCAGACAGATTGGCAGTTCAGGGTGTGGCACCATGACCCGAACCAACCTGCACCCTTAAAAGGCCCGATTAAAAATCGGAAACCCCAGGAATGGGTTCGGAAATCCCCAAATTATGTCCCAGCCGCCATTTTCAAAGGTCCATGGAGTCTCCCCGATTCTGCGAAAATCCGGACAGTAGTGCCTTTCATGGCCTCAGGATAGCCCAATGCACTTCAGTCGCTCTTGAAGCATAGCTACTGCTGCAATGTAAGGAAGCACTGCAGTCAATTTTCACACACCAAGATAGAGTCTCCTGTGGGGAAATGTGAACTTGTCCACTTTGGCAGAAAGAATAGAAAAACAGTGTATTATTTAAATGGAGAGAAACTGCAGAACTCTGTGGTACAGAGGGATCTGGGTGTCCTGGTACATGAATCACAAAAAAGTTAGTATGCAGGTACAGTAAGTAGTTAAGAAGGAAAATGGAATGTTGTTGTTTATTGCAAGGGAATGGAATATAAAAGTAGGGAAGTTTTGCTTCAGTTGTAGAGGGCATTGGTGAGACTATGCCTGGAGTATTGTGTACAGTTTTTGTCTCCTTACTTAAGAAAGGATATAATTGCATTAAAAACAGTTCAGAGAATGTTCACTTGACTGATTCCAGGGATGTGCGGTGTTTTCTTGTAAGGAAAGGTTGGACAGGATAACTACTGGAGTTTAGAAGTTTGACAGGTGATCTTATTGAAACATAAGATCCTGAGGGGACTTGACAGGGTGGATACTGAGAGGATGGTTCCCCTTGTGAGAGAGACTAGAATTGGGGGAATAGTTTAAAAATAACGGGTTGCCCATTTACAGTGGAATAACAAGAAATATTTTCTTTCAGAGTGTTATTAGTCTGTGTAATTCTCTTCTTGAGAGAGAACTGGAGGCAGGGTCATTGTTACAGAGTTGATTTTTCAGGCAACTTTTCTTGGTGGAAACATTGAACTTTATTTACATGACAGCAGCAGCAGTTACATGTGTGCATCTGACTCATAACTAAAGAAGAACTCTCCCCTAGAGGTTCCCCATGCCATTCCCCATTGGTTTACACAGATCATGTGATCTTACAACACAGGGTTATTCTTAAAGCTACAGTCCTACATTTGCCAAACTATAATTACTACAATCTTCCTCCTTTAACATTTCTGTACATTTTGTATTTACAATGATATTTAGCTTATGACATTACAATATTTATACAGGTCATTAAATTACAAGTTCAGTGTTTCAGGTGGTTTCCTGATCCATGTGGAATGTCGTAGCTCCACAACTTCCAATTTTTTGAAAAGAACCTCATTCTCTGGAACCATGTTAACACCAGGTACCTCATTAGTCACAGGCAGTTCAGTGTCTTCCACTCCGACAGAGACATCGGGCATGTCTATCCTTGGTCGATCAACTTCCACAGGAACCACAGGTTCGGCAATGGTTGCAGGTGGAACATCATTTTGTTGGGGTACCTCTCTTCTTCTTAAATGATCCACATGCATACAGATGATCCAGCCTTCCACTTCCACGTAGTACGAAATTGGACCGGTCACAGAGCTTACTTTACCAGGTAACCACTTCGGTCCTTCATCAAAATTCCTTACATACGCTTCTTCTCCGATAGTAAATTGTCACTCACGACTATGCAAATTATGAGTCGCTTTTTGGTTCCCTTGACTTTTCTCCACCTTCCCCTCGAAACTGGGGAGTATCAGGCTTACTCTTGTTTGAAGACAGAGCCTCATCAGTAATTCTGCAGGTGTTGCACCTGTTGTAGTGATGAGGGTTGTTCTGTAGTGAAATAGGAAATGAGCAAGTTTGGTTTCCAACGATTCACCTGTTAACTTATTCATCCCCGCCTTAAAAATTTGTACTGCTCTTTCCACCAGTCCGTTAGATGATGGATGGTATGGTGCAGTCTTCAGGTGGTCGATACCATTTAGGCTGACAAATCGTTGAAATTCAGCTTTAGTAAACGCAGTACGATTATTTGACATGATTTCTGGCAATCCATGGATAGAAAAGCTTTGGCCTAACTTTTCTTTAGTAGCGCCTGACGTTGGCAACTTAACCTCATAAACATCTAACCACTTGGAATGAGGATCTATAATTAGTAGAAACATGGTTCTAAGAAAGGGACACGTGCAATCTATGTGCAATCTCACCCAGGGCCTACGAGGCCGCTCCCATAGGTGTAATGGGGCTGCCACCGACAACCTTTGTAGCTGTTGGCATTGCATAGTGCTTTACCACCTTCTCAATATTGCCGTCCATTCCTGGCCACCAAAGACAACTTCGCACTATCGTCTTCATTCATGAAATTCCAGGGTGGACACTGTGTAGTTCTACTAAGAGTGATTACCTTCTTTGTGAAAGAACTACTACTTGTGCACCCTGACTGCTCATTTTGTGTCTTCGGTTGAAAAATGGCTTCAATTCATCAGATACAGGCTCCTGGAACCATCCATGTAACAATTGGTCTCTCATTCGAGACGGGACTGGATCACGATTCATCCAGTTTCTCATCTGACTGGCACAGACTGGTGAGGAATCCAGGAAATTCATCACTAATACAAGCTCTTGGGGAATTGGGGCATGGTCATTGTTCTCTTGCAAGGGAAGGCGACTTAGGGCATCAGCATTTGTTATATGACTCCCTGGTCTATGCACAAAGGTATGCTGCCAAAATTAGGGCCCATCTTTGTATTCATGCAGAAGCTATGGGTTGTATAGCCTTTTCCTTACTAAACAGACCCAAAAGTGTTTGTGGTCAGATACTATCGTGACATGTCACCCATGCATGTATTGGTGGAATTTTTTTACATCAAAAATAATTGACAATAAATAATTCCTTTTCGATCTGAGAACATCATTTCTCAGCTGTGGTAAATGTCCTGGATACAGAGCCTATTGGTCTCTCTGTGCCGTCGTCCATCTTGTGAGATAGCAGTGCTCCCTCTCCATAGGGGGATGCATGGCAGGTTAGCACCAAGTCCTTTGTTGGGTCATTGTGCACTCACAAATTTGAAGAGTGCAAGACCTATTTTAATTTCATGAAGGCTTCTTCTTGGGGTGACTTCCAAACCTACGCTGGTTTTCTTTTAGCAGTGAATGTAGAGGGGCTAAAACTGTTGACAAATTTGGTAGAAATTGGCCATAATAATTTACCATCCCTAAAAATGATATAAGTTCAAAGATGTTCTTAGGTTCAGGTGCCTCTCTGATAGCTTTAACCATCTCTTCAACAGGGTGTAACCCTTGGGCATCTACTTGGCAGCCCAAATAAATTACTTCATTTGCCTGAAAAGTGCATTTTTCCTTCTTTAGGTGCACTCCTGCTTCTAAAATATGTTTCAGGACTTCCTCTAAATTAGCCAAGTGTTCCTTTTCCCTGAATCCATTTATTAGTACATCGTCCAGATGGACCACAACTTGAGGTAGTCCTTGTAGCAAGCTTTCCATTGTCCCCTGGAAAATGGCACAGGCCAAAGAAACACCGAAGGGCAGGTGTGTGTATTGATATTACCCTTTGTGGGTGTTTATGGTCACAAATTCTCTGGAGGCATCATGCAGTTCCAGTTGCTGATATGCATGACTCATGTCAAGCTTTCTGTACATTGTCCCTCCTGCTAGTTTGGCATAGAGGTCTTCAATCTTGGGAATAGGGTACCTGTCCAGTTTGGCTGTTTTGTTGACCATTAGTTTATAGTCTGCACAGATCTGGATGGCCTGATCCAGTTTTAGGACAGGAACTATTGGTGCTGCCCATTCTGAGAACTGAACTATTTTTATGATACCCAGCATCTCTAGCTGGTTCAACTCAGCGTCAACCTTCTCTCTCAGGGCGTATGGCACTGGTCTTGCTTTCAAGAAGCGAGGAGTTGCTTCTGGGTCCACGTAAATCTTGGACTGTAGACCTTGGATTTTTTCCAGTTCATCCTTGAAGACGATTTCATTTTTTTTAGCAGCTCTGGCAGTCTCCCTGCTCACAACTGGATGACCTTGGACTAGTTTAATTTAATCTCCTTCAACCATTCACAACCTAGAAGACTTGGTTCTTCACCCTCTACCACCATCACTGGCAGTTGTGCTATTTGTTGTCTATAATAAACATGTACTCTGGTGATATCTTTTACCTGGATTTCTTCGCCTGTGTACATTTTCAACTTGGCAGAAGTTTGTTCTGAATTTAATTGCTGAGCACCTTTATTTAGATATCTGAAGGTGTGTTCTCCTACTACAGTGGCAGCAGCACCCGTGTCTACTTCTATTTTTAAGGGTTTACCATTCGCCTACACTGAGACAGTAATTGGCTCTGTCTTCCCAACTTTCATGTTGAATAAGGAATAAATGTCAGAATTGGTTGTTTCTGGCTCTTCCACACTATAGACTTCATTGGACTTTGTTTGTTGCCTGGAAGCCTGTTTAAATCTGGCTTTACAATGTTTCAATATGTGTCCACTTTTGTGACAAAAATAACACTCTACATTTTTAAGTTGCCAATCATTAGGAGTATGGTTGTTTCCACGTTGATAAAAATTAGTTTTTGAGTTTGCTGCAAAGCTATTTCCTCTAAATTGTCAGTTAGCTGCTTTGCGGTGGAGTCCCAGCTTTTTGCGCCACTTTTGGCTGACCGCCCCCACCCAACGAGGAAAATGGCACTATTTTGCGTACCTTGAATTGCTTGTGAATCCATTACAGCACTTTCCATCGCAAGCGCTATCTCTAATGCTTTCTTGAAATCAAGATCCACTTCGGCCAGCAATCTTCACTGAATAGCATCCTCTTGCTCGCCACAGACTAAACGATCCCTGAAAATATCATTCACCAAAATCACAATATTCTGTAGTTATTTTAATTTCGCCACGAATGTAGCAATGGTCTCCCCCGGGGTTCTATTCCGTGAATTGAGCGTAAACATCTGCATTGTGACTGAGGGTTTGGGTTGAAATTGTCCCTTGACGAGGTCTACAAATTCACTGGGAGTCTTCGAATCTGGGGCACTGGGGGCCGTCAAGCTTCGAATGAAACTGTAGGTTTTGCATCCACAAATACTCAGGAGAATCACTCTCCTCTCTTCTTTGCCTGTGATTTTGTTGGCTTGAAAGTAGGACGCAAGAAGTTCTATATATTGAGACCAGTTGTCTGTGGCTAGCTCAAAAGGATCCATTCTGCCAAACGGTGGCATCTCAGATGAGTATATATTCCTTTCTTTATAATTATCTTAGGTACTCACAATCACTGGGCGAGGAACAGTACCGGACCTGATTTATCCTCATCGCCAGTTTGTTATAGAGTTGATTTTCCAGGCAACTTGTCTGGTGGAAACATTGAGCTTTATGTATAAAACAGCAGCAGCTACATGTGTGCATCAAACTAAAGAAGCACTCTTCGCTAGAGGTTTCCCCTGGACTGCTAACCCATTCTTTTCTACACAGGTCATGTGATCTAACAACACAGGATTATTTTTAAAACTACAGTCCTACGTTTATCAAAACTGTAATTACTACAGTCATTGAATATTTTTAAGGCTGAGTTAGATAGATTCTTGATTGACAAGGGTGTCAAAGGGTATGGGGGTGGGTTAGGCAGGAAAATGGAGTTGAGGCGATAAGCAGATCAGGCCTGATCTTATCAAATGGCGGAGCAGGCTTGAGGGGCCAGATGGCCTGGGTTAGAGTGTTCAATACTCTGGAGTAACCCATGAAAAACACAATCTTCTGGCATAGTGGCGACAGTAGTAACACTGAACCCAGGCTGACAGCTAGGAACGCCAGTAAAGTAGAGAAGGGTACAAAATGATTTTGGAGAGAAGTTGAAGGTTAAAACCTAAAAAAGAGAATGGCTAGATCTGAACCTATCATCTTGAAGTAGAATAATATGTAGCTTAATATTATTTTGCTATGTTGCAAGAAATATTTCAAAGCCATATTCCATCTTTTCTTCAGTGTCTTGTAAATATTTGAATAAAATTTACTTTGCTGTGGATGATCCAATTTGTTGAACTTTCCTGTCATCTAATTAGAAGATGTGGGATGCTGGGCTTGGCACTGATTTACATAGGCCTTGAATTTACCTCTCTCAAGCTGCACACCAATTCTAGCCGTTCCAGTAGCAGAGTTGTGGATAGCATGTTGGCCTGCTATAAAAGTTGCCAGCACCCAAAACAGATTCTCATGTTGCTGTCAGTAATGGAAGAGCAATTGAATCTCCAGCTCAGCCTTCTGCATTAATTTGGAAACTCTGCGTGGAATACCAATAGTTTTTCTGCCTGTGTGATTCACCCAATTAGTGTCACCTCCTGGATCTGTGGCTGTCTTGCAAAAGCCTCCATGAAGAATTAACTATCACCTTTTGATATCAGTGTACATTTCCTCCAATTGTCTCTGATCCTGCAAAAAGGTCGCATGACATCTGGCCTTACTAAAACTGTTTCAATCTATACCTCATTGTATTGCCAGAACTATTTAAATGAATGGACCTCCAATGGCCACACATACTCCAGAAGTCTTCAGGTCAATCTCTTATGAAACCTCGCGATCTTACCAGCTCCCCCCTCTCCTAAAAACCCATCTCTTTGATCAAGCTTTTACTCATCCCTCCTAATATCTTCTTCGTTGTCTCAACATTCCTTTATGCCTAATCACACCTCTGTGAAGCACCCTGGAATGTCCTTTTTGTGTTTAGGATTCTGTATAAATACAAGGGCATCGAAATTGGGTCTCATTGGACTTGTTTTAATGGGTTACTTTTGGGCATCTGGGGAAGCCACCTAAAATAGACCTCCATCTGCTTTATGTATGTTAAAGAGGGGACGAATGCCTGTTTTAGGACCATCCACCAAATTGTGGCGACATCAGCAGACATCAGGCTTGCTCTGCTTGACTTTTCTAGATGTGGCCCAGAACTGGCCACCACCGAAATGGGAAGTATAACTTATTGCCGTGGCATGAAAATTATGGACGATCAATAGTGGGAGCTTGAAAGTGAGGCCCTTGGATGATCATGTGATGTAACCTCCTGAAATACAGTCCAGCCAAAGCTGGCAGCCATGTTGTGGAGACGTGACATGTGGCAGCAGCTTGCTACAGTTACTTAGATGAGGTCAAAAAGGAGAGAATAGTGGAGAGGCTTAAATATTTAGAGAGGGAATTGCAGAGGTTAGGACCTGGATGGCTGAATGCATGGTTACCAATTGTCCCATAAGCAAACAGGCCTAAACGTGTTTCTAGGTCAAGTTGTTGTTGTTTCCTTAAATGAACAAATGTTTGGAAAACCTATTTTTGCCATGATATCATTCACAGTTGATGGGTATTGTTGATGACAGAATGATTGGTGATATTGTACAGTCAGGAGCATAGAATTACAGCGACATTGATAGATTATGTCAGTGGGGGAAATTGTGGCAGATGGATTTCGACACGGGTAAATGTGAGATCCTTCATTTTGGACTTAAGAAGGATACATCTGAGTATTTCTTAAATGGTGAAAAGTGGGGACAGTGAAGGTCCAAAGCATTTTGGGGCCCATGTACAAAGATCATTAAAATATAGTAGCTAGTTTCAAAAAAAATTCAACATGACTAATAGAATGGAAGCCCCTTTTAATGAGAGGGCTGAAATATGGGGATAATGTTTTGCTGTCGCTATATAGCGGAAGCCAGGCCATTCAAGGCAGAAGTTATAAAAACCATTCCTACACAAAAGGTAGTAAAATTATAGAACTCCCTCTCTCACAAATTGCAATAGATGCTATCTTAATTAATGATTTTAAATCTGAATTTTTTTGCTGGCCAAGTTATAAAAGGCTCTGGAGCAAAAGGCAAGTGAATGGAGTTAAGGTATAGATCAGCCATGATCTCATTGGAATAGGCTCAGAGGGCTGAATGGCCTCCTACTTTTCCAGTGTTCAGAGTTGATTTATATTGTTATACAATTTGCAAGCTTTTAAATAATTTTTAAAAAATGTTTTGAAATAAATTATAATGACATGGTGACTATTATGTCCTGCCACATTAAAGGAGGTGCAGAAGTTATACAAAATGTGGTAATAGATTCAGTAAAGTTGAACAAGGTTTACAAAAAACTGTGCTAAGTAGATGGTAGATGATAAAGGGTTAAGTTACTAATTGAAAAGGTCAGAGCCAATGTACAAGATAATGGGCTCATTAGCAGTTATAATGAATATCACATCAAGGTTAAGTGAGAAAGGTTCAAGGATGCCTCCAGACTAAATTTAGTTCAGATGCAGAAGCTTGAATATGTGACATTTAATAGGTGTTTACAATTAGAACAAGTGTGATTAATTGTACGGCAGGAAAATACGAAGCACTTTGGTCTTCTGCAATCCTATGGTAATCAGATTATGATGTGAAGCGGTTTGATAATAAGTGGATTTCACTGCAGTTTAATTTAACAAGCATAGGTGAACATGATCAAGTGATGGTTAAAGGACTATTGAATTGAGAAGTTACGTACTCTGAGTCATTGCATGGCCCAAATTAGTTAGTATTTTAGTCTAGGACTTGTGTTCAAAGTGTACTCTGTGGAAGCTAAAATGAGACTCTGTGGGCCTCACTGGTAGATGAATCACAGAGGTTACCTCTCTTTAACTTGTGGTTAATATTTGCTAAACAGGCTATTCTGGACTTGCACTAATAATTACAAAACAGATACCGAACTGACTAATCTACTTCAGATTGTCCAAGACTCACTGAAAATCCGTGCCAACACTAATATCACTGGCAATCTTTATACTTCATCAAGTGTAAGAGTGAGCTATATAAGAGAAGCAAGACCTCATTTACCTAACTTAGATATTGAGCATGGTGAACCAACCAGGATTTTGGACAACATTTGATATACGGCACAGAAACAGGCCCAACCAATCCATGCTGGCATTTATGCTCATGGAATGTCTGTTAAAAGCATGCTCCAAGATGGCTGCCAGTGGTCAGATGATCTGTACTCAAGGACCCGAGTCACAGTCTGGTGATGTCCTAAAGACAGACAAAAGGTGCATTTTAGACTAAAAGGTGTTAATTACACATATCTTGAAGGACCATCGGAAGGCATTCCTGAATTGAATGGGCCTTTTTGAAAGGACATCCATCAAGGTGGATGTCTTCAATCAACAGACCAGAAACCCAGAAACAATAACTCAGGATGTGACTCATCAATCTAAGAACACCACCATATTTGGTAAAGAAACCACAATGGTGAAGAGTCATGTGGTGGAGCAGCCATGTTTGCCCCTTTGAACCTTCAAATACAAAAAGACACAGAAAAGGCAATGACAACTTTGCCCAAGAAAGATCTGAAGACTGTAACATTGTAAGATCTCCAAGTCTGTTCCATTTCAGGCCCAACAAGGCAGCAGACTGACTCCCCCGGTAATGAGACTACAAGAAACTAACTTTATGACTTTCGGAAAGTCCGCCGTTTGAGAAAACCCTGCAAACAACGTTGGCACATGACTTCAGCTGCTGAATTGACCTAAGCCACATTTCAGGTTTGAAGAAAACCATGGGCTGAGTTTTAGGGGCGGGTTCGCGCCGGACCTGATTGAGCGTAAAATCGCGTGAGAAGACACTGGGCGAGCGTCCTGACATTATCACGCGCTCGTGCGATATTTCGCTCCGCAGGCGTGTGCGCAAAAGTCAGAAGTGCACCCACCGACAATTAAGAGGGGAATCAAGTCTATTAATGGCGCAATTGTCTCCGATTTTCGTGGCCCGTCCAACTTTATGGTTGGCGGACGGGCGAATCGGCCAGGCAGGCCTTTGCGTTTTTCATCAAGCCTCATCCAACGGAGGGACGAAATTTCTGTCACGAAATAAAATAAAAATAAATATCTGTGGACAGCATTTTAGTCAGTTATATTTTCAGGTGATTGATTTTGATGCATGGACAGTTTTTTTTTTGCAGCTTTTTAAACATTTATTTTACTATTTTCAGGTCTGCAGCTCCCTGAGGCCGGTCGTCTGTCGCCCGGGAGCTTTCTCGCAGTGGAAATGTCATCGTCCGTCCTCTTCCCGCCCCTACCCTGGCAGCGCTGAGCATCTTGGCACGTTTCACGCTGGTTGGCCGTTCATTGGCCAGCCAGCCAGCGTGAAATCCTGGTCGGGTGCCGATCGCGGGCCCAACGATTGCGTGCGCCTGCCAAAGGTAAAGTTCAGGCCCATTGATCAGTCCTGCAACATGCTCCTTTCAAAATAAGACAACCACTGGAATTAGGAACTAATCACATTTTCCTACAACTTGGAAAAGTGCACTATTCTCTCCAACTGTACTTTCCCTGAGTGTGTTTGTGTGTGTGCATGTGATTGTAGGAGTGGGTCCCATATCGTTCAATTTTAGGGGTAAATGCTTAAAGAAACAATTATCTTTCTTTGTTTAAGTCAATGAAAAGCCTACTGCTGGTTATTCAAATTGTCCAAACATGCAGGAGTTAAAAAAAAAAGCATGTACGTACAAACATGCAAATGAACATAGGAATTAGGAGCAGCCCCTTGAGCCTGCTCTGCCATTCATTAAGATCAAGGCCGATCTGATTGTAACCTCAACTCCACATTCCCAACCTCAACTCCACGTTCCCAACCTCAACTCCACATTCCCAACCTCAACTCCACATTCCCAACCTCAACTCCACATTCCCAACCTCAACTCCACATTCCCAACCTCAACTCCATATTCCCAACTACCCCCGATAACCTTTCACCCCCTTGCTTATCAAGAATCTATCCACATCTGCCTTAAAAATATTCAAAGACTCTGCTTTTAAGGAAGACAGTTCCAAAGACTCGCCACCCTCTGAGAGAAAAAAATCCTCAAGTCTCGGCGGAATTTCCTGTGCCCGCTGGCGGCAGGTGTGATAGGTGGCGTGAGTGGACAATATGGTGCGATTGGTTTCACAATGGCGGGAAGGCAGGTCACGATTGTCCGCTCAGCCCGCCAATGGCAGGGCGTGTTTCCTGCCATCGGTAGTCAGGAACCTCATTGTAATACATCAGCATATCATTAGCAGGCCACCCCGTCAGGCTCTTGCACCCCCGCTGGATCGTCCATCCACACCGACGGGAAAGCACGTCGACTTGTTTCACAACAGCGCAGAGGTGACATGCACCTGGTGGCCTGCACTTTGGGTGAACTGGCAGTTCACTGCAGAGCTCGCCATGGCAGTCGCTGTCCTACCAGTGTTGGCCTCGGTGCGTTGGCATGCTGGCACTATCACCTCAGACTGAAGGGGGACGGACTCCTCCATCGTGCCTTGCAATCTGAGGAGTGCAGCAGACATCCCTTCCTGATGCTCCCGAGCTTGCCTTTGCAGCTCCAGCAGCTGTGACAAGACCGAGTCCAGAGGCTCATCACCTGACACGGATTTATCAAATTTCTGGCCTCCAGCAGCCCTCCGAGTGCCGGAAACCTGGGAAGTCCCTGAAAAGGTGGTGGAAGCAGAGTCTTTGAATATATATATATATATAACGCAGAGTTGGGTCGATTCTTGGTAAGCAAGGGGGTGATATGTTATCGGGGATAGACAGGATGCAGGTTTGAGGTTACTATCAGATCAGCCATGATCTTATTGAATAGCAGAGCATGCTTGAGGGGCTGAATGGCCTGCTCCTGCTCCTTGTTCATATGCTTGTACGTTCATATGTCCTAGGGACTTGTCAGACCACAACTCCAACAATTTTCTCAGTATCACTTCCCTGGTGATAGTAATTTTCTTGAGTTTGTCCCCCCCTTTCCATTTGCTTAATTACAGCCATTTCTGGGATGTTACTTGCACCCTCTGTATTGAAGAGCGATGCAAAATACCTGTTCAAATCATCTGCCACCTCGTTATTTTTCATTGCTAATTCCCCAAAATCACTTCTAATAGACCAACACTCATTTTCTTAACTCTTCTTTTTAAAGTATCTATATAAACTGTTACTATCTGGTTTTATGTTCCTAGCTAGCATTCTCTCATACTCTAATTTTTCCCTGCTTATTATTTTGGTTATGCTTTGCTTATTTGTATATTTTTTTCAATCTCCTGAACTGCCGCCCATCCTTGCACAATGATATGCTTTTTCTTTAAGTTTCATACTATCTTTAACATTTTTAGTTTGCCACGGATAGTGGGTCCTCCCATTGGAATTGTATTTTCTCGTTGGAATGTATCTATTCTGTGTATTCTGAAATATCCCTTTAAATGCCTACCACTGCATTTCTATTGACCTAACCCTTAATTTAATTTGCCAGTTCACTTTAGCTAGCTCTGCTTTCATGCCCTCATAATTGCTCTTATTTAAGTTTAAAATACACATCTTGGACCCACTCTTCTCTTCCTCAAACTGAATGTAAAATTCAGTCATATTATATTTGCTGCTACCTGGCGGGGCCTTCGCTATGAGGTCATACATAATCATACTTCGTTGCACAATACCTGGTCTATATAGCCTGGTCTCTGTTTGGATCCAGAGTGTACTGTTCTAAGAAACTATTCCAAAAAACATTCGATGAACTCTTCATCTAGGCTTCCTTTGCCCATCTGATTTTTCCAGTCTATATGTAGATTAAAATCCCCCATGACTATCACCATTCTTTTCTGAGATAATCCCATTATCTCGTCCTTTATACTCCATCCTGCCATGTGAGTACTCTTAGGGGGCCTGTACACCACTCCCACAAGTGACTTCTAGCCTTCACCATTTCTCATTTCTACCCAAACCGCTTCTATATCCTGGTTTCCTGAACTTGGGCCATCCCTTTATATTGTGCTAATACCATCATGAATTAACAGAGCCACCCCTCCACCTTTTCCTAATTCCCTGTCCTTCCTAAATGTCATGCACCCTTCAATATTCAGCTCCCAATCTATGTCATCCTGCAGCCATGTCTCTGTAGACTATCAGATCATGCTTATTTATATCTACTTGCGCTCTCAGTTCATCTGTCTTGCTTTCAATGCTAAGTGCTTTCAGGTACAGAGCCTTTAGTTTTGTCCTCTCATTATTTTTCAAACCACTCACCTTATCTGTGGATTTACTCTTAGATTTGTAGACTCTATCCCTTCCTGTCATGGTCTGTTTATTATTCCCCATTTTAATACCTTTCTCTCTTGCCATGTCTCTATTCTTTGATTTACCATATCTTCCCAAATTTGATCCCATACCTCCACAATTTAGTTTAACACTGGTCTCAGCACAGTTCGGGTTTAGACCGTCCCAATGGTACAGCCCCCACTTTCCCCAGTACTGATGCCAGTGCCTCACAAACCAGAACCCACTTCTCCTACACCAGTCTTTGAGCCACACATTCATCTCTCTTATTTGCCCGATGTCAATTTGCACGTGGCTCAGCTGATAATCCAAGGATTTTTACCTTTGAGGTTTTGCTTCTTAATTTGGTGCCTAGCTCCTCATGCTGACTATGGGGAACCTTTCCTTGTCCTGCTAATGTCGTTGGTACCTACACGGATCCTCCCCCTCCCACTGCAAATTCCTCTCCAGCCCTGAGTATACTTTTTTCAATCTTGTGAATCGAATATACCTTAACCACTTACCAGATACTCATCAAACAGCTTGTTTATTCCCCTAGTAGTGGAGTATGCTCACTTTCTTAATTTATTAACTTCAACTGTTCTCCACACACAGCTTTCTCTCAAAAACTCACTGATTACGTACAGTTGGGAAAGAGGAAAGGGATTTCAGCAGCTCTCTCTCACCCTGTCCGATAACAGAGATTGGGGGCTGGGTCCAGGTTAAGGACCAATTGGAGCAAATGAGCTGAGATTAACATTAAAGAATAAATTGGCAATGAAAGGGAACAACTCAATTGCTGAAATTGTTTTTTTTCTTTAAGGAAAAGTCTACGGCAGCAGATTTCACATATATTAACATTAGAAAGTAGAATGTCCAGCTTTAATGTGAAATTATTCATTGGCCAGGGCGATTTAACTTGGCATAAACTAAGAACCTAATTAATTGAACAGCTCAGAGCAGTTGCTAAACAGATGGAACTTAATGTGAGGCAAAAGGGATGAAAGTCTGAGGTGCTAAAATGCTAGCTGAGGATTTTTCCCTCATCCCAGAACTGGAACAGGCAGAAGATAGGGAATCAGAAACAGACCAGTTCGTCTTGGCAACCACTTCACCTGGAAGAGCAGAGATTGGAATGAGAGTTCCAATAACATCAATGAAAAAGGCAGGAAAGAAAGGAAGAGAGAGAATTCCAGGGAATAGTGAGGACCTTCCTGAGGGAAAAGTTTGAGAAGGAACTGCAAGCACAGGAGGATAATGAAATGAGACAGTTTGAGCTGAATAGGGAAAAATTCTCTTTACATAGTGGAGAAGCCATTGGTAATTCAAGTGACCCAAGTTCAAAGCAAAGCTTTGATCTTTCAAAGTTTATTTTTATTGTTATTTAATGAGATGTGGGTGTCGCTGGCTAGGCCAGCATTTATTGCCCATCCCTAGGTGCTCTTGTTCAGAGGGCATTTAAGCGTCAACCACATTGCTGTTGGTCTGGAGTCACATGCAGGCCAGGCCAGGTAAGGACAGCAGATTTCCATCCCTAAAGGACAGCCCTAAAGAATTAGCTAGAGCTGGCTCTAGAGGGGATCCGATGGCAACACCATCTATTTGGACATACATTATGTCATTAAAGTTGAACCTAATCGCTTGAGTTGCAAAGTTCATAAGTTCAATGAATACAAATTCACAAAATGGCGGCACAGCTAGATTGCCGTGATATAGCGATGCCATGCAAATGCCTATGGCTTCTTTCAACAATACATTAGTGAATAGGCTCGCAATGTCAAACGAGCACATGGGCACGACATTGCAAATTGATATGTAGGTCGCATATATTCTTCGCAAGGGTGAGGGAATCCTTCACCGTGTATGTGGAAAACTCACACAGATTTTTCTCATAAATTGTATAAATTGTTGCTTCCTTTGAAGTTTGGTATTCTTGCATCTGTCTTGATGAGTGCAAGATGAAAAGCTCCGGCTACATGCCTCTTTTCTCACAAATACTCAAGTTCTATTTAGAAGTCCTATTCTAGTACAGTGCCTATTTAACTTAAACTCGTCTTGTTAGTCATGGTTGGGCAATTTTTTTTCTTGGGGTTTTAATGCCTTGAAAAATATATATTTGTTGCAAATTAAGCATTACTTCTTTAAATACTAGCTATTGTTTTTCTAGCATCAAATCTTTTAATGTAGTTTGCCAATCTACCTTAGCCAACTATGTCAGTTTTTTATGCATTCATAGGATGTTGGTATCACCGGCAAGGCCTGCATTTATTGTCCATCCCTAATTGCTCTTTAGAAGATGATGGTGAGCCACCTTCTTGAACTGCTGCAGTATGATGTTGGTGCACCCACAGTGCTGTTAGGAAGAAATTCCAGGATTTTGACCCAGCAACAATGAAGGAATGACAATATAGTTCCAAATGTGTGACTTGGAGGGGAACTTGCAGGTGATGGTAGAGGTTATGGGTTTGGAGAATATTATTAAAGGAGTTTTGGTGGGTTGCTGCAAGTGTATCTTGTATATGATATACACTGCTGCTACTGTGTGCCTGTGGTGGAGGGATTGAATGTTTAAGCTGGTAGGAGGGTGGCAATAAAGCTGGCTTTTTTCATGGATGGTTTTGAACTTATTGAGTGTTATTGGAGCTGCATTCATCCAGGCAAGTGGAGGTTATTCCTTGTATTATTATGACTTGTGGATGATGGACAAGATTTTGGGAGTTAGTAGGTGACTTTCTTGCCCTTTCACACCTGAGTAATTTGCTTTGTTTAGCTTTAAGACCCTAACTTCAGAATTAACTAATTCAATTTCAAACTCAATACAAAACTCTATCATATTATGGTCACTCTTCCCTAGAGACCCCTTTACAAGGTTATTAATTAAGTCTTTCTCATTGTGTAATAACAGATGCAAAATAGTTTGTTGCCTAGCTGGATCCTCAACATACTGTTCTAGAAAACTACCTTGTATGAATTTCATAAACTTGTTCTTCGCATTATTACTGCAAAGTTGTATTGCCTAGTCTATATGGAGATTAAAGACCCTCATGATTACCGTATTACCATTATTACATGTGCCGCTACCTTACTGATTTATACTCAGCCCTACATTACATTACTGTTAGAAGGCCAATGAAATACTGCCACCAATGTTTTCTGCCCTTACTCTTTTCTAGCTTCACTCAAACTGATTTTACCTCTTGATTTTCTGATCTAAGATCCTTTCGTTCTACTCTCTTTATCCCATCCTTTATTACACACACTATTCTTCCTCCTTTTTCATTTTGCTTATCTCTGGTAAAAGTTAGGTATTTTGGAATATTTATTTCCCCAAACTTTGCAATAATGGGTGGAATCTTGCCAGCCCCAGCCTGTGGTAGCTTTGGATGTGCGGGCGTGGGGAAATTTAGAAAGTTAAATGCCGTGGTACCTCATTGGCACTGTCCGGCCACTGGGCAGGTCCTCACAGGTGGGCTTGCCATGGGAATTGGAGATGGAGATGGTCAGGCAATTTGGCCAATTAAGCCCCATTTATGGGCCATTTCCAGAACCTACCGGCATTTTCCCAGCATCGGACTAATCCCTCACTAAGTCCAGAGCTTGAGAGCTACTTGGAGGTGGCCTCCTGGTGGCAGACTGTAGAGCCAATGGAACCTCCTCTCAAAGGTCCAGTGAAGGAGCCACAAAGAAAAAAAGGTCATATTAAATCCTTAGGAAGGGCTCCGGCTCAACTCCGATGGCCCTAACAACTATGGCTGTCTTTATTTTTAAATTTTCTGCAGGCTCCCAAGAGTGCTTCCATTTTGAGGTGCCCTCACATTCCCCTTTCTGCATCAGCAGTACTCATCTCTCCTGGTGGGGTTGCCAACCATCCAGTGCTTGGGACTCCTTCCTCGGCAACCCGCCTGTTCTGCCATGTATTCTTCCACCTTGGGCTCTAGGCATGGGATTGGTTCATAGACAGACTGTAGACATAATCTGGTATCTGCTTAACATTTGTTTATTAGTACTACATCGCAACAGGTTATGGAGTAGCCATGTTGCTCCTAGGCATGGTGTTCCAGCCTCTATTTTGAGAGCCTGACTGACTGATGTTAGTGGTACATCATCTACATCATATATTAGCATATTCCATCTGTCAACTCTTTATACTACACCCCCCGCCCCAATTATAATGTGCTTTTTTTTAACAACAACATAAAACTATATCTTTATTTACTTTGTGTTTCTATAACTCCCTTTTTACTGCAACAGATTCTACCCAACTACAACTCCTGCTCTACTCCTCCCCAAGTCACAGTCCTGGCCATTCAATCTCACACAGTATTCCCGGCTCTTAGGGAAGATGTCTTGGAGACATGAGGGGCCTTCTTCTGCATCTGGTAGGACATCGTCATCTGCAGAATGGGACAGCACTTTAGTAGTACTGCGGTCAGCAAAGCTGAGAAGCTGAGTGTAGGTTACAGGGTGACTGAACTGCAAGGACAATGAACACTTTTCAATGAAAGATTGATCCATGAGAGAAGACTGAGGAGAGTTGCCCTTTGGACCCCCTGGGATTAGAAGAGAAGAACGGAAGACACTCCGAGGAACTTGTTTGTCCCTCGAAGAGCATGAAGAAAGTGCTTCAGAAGAGGAATGATCTTCAACACCAGGGAAGACTGTCACAGCCATATCATCCACTGCTGTATCGATGAATGAAAAGGCATTGAAGATTTGAGATTTCAATGGACTTAGATGACGAAAGAAAAAGCAGCCAAATTTCTGTACGACTGTCAGGAAATGAAGAAAAGATGATTTCTCAATAATACTTCAGAAGGACTGTCTCCTTTCTGTAGGCAGTGGTAAGAGAGCCACACTTCAATCTGTATGAGGTTGCTCCGCTGTGGGCAATGGGAAGAATTGCTGAGGATATGGAGACATGACGGCCTCATCTAAAGATCTCATGTAAAGAGACAAATTTCCTGTAGGAATTAACTCAGGAACAAGATTGATGTACAGGATTCTGCAGCTTCAGAAGTGCTAAAGATTCTTCCGCAGCTTCTGGAGGGAAGAAGACTTTCAGCTGAGCCTGAAGTATGGATGGAAATTGACTTTCACCCTGGGAAGGTACCAGCTCTTTGGCAGTGTGATCTTCCATGAACTCTGACCTAGGCTGAGGAAAAGCATTCTCTGTGGAAGACTCTTCATGGACAAAAGGAGATAAAGTAGGCAATACATCGGTAGATTCAGGGGAACAAAGATCTGAATGCTGCTCAGCCACTAAAAACATAGCTTACTTCTCTAAGTTGACAACAGAGACATCATAAGGTGCGTTCATCAACTGGAAAGACAAATAAGCCTCTAGAACCTCAAACTCCAAGACGTCACTTAGTATTTCAAAGGTTTCCTCCTCATCACTCTCTAGGAAGAGCCAATTCAAGCCCAGTAGGTCTTTATGAGGATGATCACCATCTGCAGCAGTGCTTCCTGTATCCACCACAGCTGGTTTTACTCCATGAGAGATTCAAACCTTCAATCTCTACCCTGGGTCTAGTGGATGGTGTCTCTGTGAAAGAAAGAAACTTATTGCCAGGTGTATAAAGCTCCTCAGCTTCTGAAGGCTGAAGTTTCAGTGCTTCGAAATAAAAAATGGAAGTTTGTTGCGTGAAAGACAGTGGTTGGAATTGTCCCAATTTGCACTAAGTGCTGTATCAAGTGGGAAAAGAAACGTCTTACCCGCCAGCCGCTATGGCAACATTTTATGCCGTATCTCCGCAATCCTGCCTCATTCATCATGCATTCCCGGGAAACATGCCATTTCACTGGTGGGCAGGCTCTCATTTGCCACCATGCTATCAACTCGCCACTTCCTCATGCCGGGCTCCATGTTTAAAGCACAGCCCATGCACACCTCTCAGTGCTTCCAGCCCAGGGGGGACACTGGTGAAGACATGGCCCCAAAGGCCTAAAAGAGTGCAATTCCCGATTCAGTGATGCATCCCTCGGGCACCTTCTGGACACCATTGGAGCCTGCCGTGATGTCCTCTACCCCTGCTCTGGCCTCAGGAGGCCCATCAGTCTCACCACTCCAGCTTGGGAGGCGGTGGCAGAGGTGCTCAGTGTCAACACTGCACAGAAGAGGTCTGCCATCCAGTGCAGAAAGAGGGTGAATGATCTTATCTGTGCTGCCAGTGTAAGGCAACCACCTCACCACTCTAAACTCTCACACATTCACTGGTATCTCACTCACGGCCAGCTCAAGGGACATCACCACTCACTTTCTCACACACACCATCGCATCTCCATCTGCCTCACCTGCTTTGGAGTCTGCCTCCTCAGCCCTCACCATCCTAAGGCCACTTGCACAGATCAACATGTGCCCCCACACACACCCTGGGATACCCTCCTTCCCCAGTACAGCTCTCGACCTGCAGCCTCTTCCCCTGGCTGAAGCCACTTCTCCCCCTTCCCCAAGCAAGCCCTAGCCCTACAGCTGCTGAAAATTCACCCCTGCCTTACGGGTAGAGACCTGCCCGTGAGCACCCCTAAAAGTGGTGTGGTGCTGTCTGCGAAGCCTGGCGCTGATGACTGTGAGTGCTGCCCAAAGCAAGGTAGGTGAACAAACCTCAAAGTCCAGAGTGAAGTGCAGCGCACCAGGTGCACATCACTGATGTTCAGTTGTGAAACACATGCCCACATGCCTGGATGATCCAGCGTGGGAGGATGATTTCAGCAAGCTGGGCTTATAATGATATGTAGATGTATGATAGTGAATTTCTCAGTGTGTGGCAGTGGGAAACATGTCCTGCCATTGACGGGTGGAGTGGGCAATTGAAAACTGCTTTCATAACGTTGTGAAACCAATTTTTGGCCTTCCCGCCATATTGTCCACTCACGCCACCAAGCACGTCCGCCACCAATGGGAGTGGATAATTCTGCCCAGTGAGTCATTCGAATAATGAGCATCATTTGGTTTTTCTAGGACTCCGAGGAGCCTGCCAACATCGCCACTCAATAAGGATGTACGTTGATTATGAAGAACATAGAGAGAATCAACTATCTGTCACCCCTTATAGCTGAAAGGAGCAAGAATCCTGCCTTTGATTGGAAGGTCAATGTAGCCTGGAACTTGTAACTTGATGCCTGATGGATGACATATCATCGGCTGAAGCCAGTTGGGGTCGTCTGCTAGTATGTTAATAGCAGCGGCAGTATCACTTGAATAAGTAGTATCAAAGCCTTGTACTTGGACTGTAACGACCAATAGTCTGGATTAAGACTACTTAGGTTCCTGAGGAATTTTGGCTTTTTCTTGACTTTCCATCTCCTGGATGGAATGTGCTTCATAAATACTTTCTTGACTTTAAATTCAATTAAAATTATTGGATTATTGGAAACGCTTGAAATGGCCAGTTTTGCCACACTGTAAGCATTCCACATCCTTTGCCCGGCAGTCTTGGTGTCTATGTTGGGTTTTCGTGCCAAAATGCAAACATCTCAAAATGGCTGCCAGTGAAGATTTTTCCACCCTTTGGCCAGGTTTAGCGGTCATTCTTATGGATGGGGCCACTTCCCATTGGCCTATCCACTCTACAGAGTGAAGCCTCTGAGTTGCCCCGAAGTATAACCCAATTAAATGCTCTAAGCTTGGCCTGCCTTGCATATTGGACCGTTTGATCCAAAGTAAGATCATCTTTGGTCTGCAGGGCATCAGAGAGATTTTCATCACAGACACCCATGACTATACAATCATGGATTCGCTCATCCTTCAGAGCCCCATATCCTCAAGAGATAGCTTGACAGAATAGACCAATTAGAAGTAATTCAATCGATTCCCCAGGTCATTATGACCGCTGGTTAAAACATGCTTGTTCAATTACTAAGTTTTGCTTCGGGCTAAAATAAGTGTCAAAAGCTTTAAGAATGGACTCAAAGCCCGCGGTGAGCTCCTACACACTCTGCCTTAGGAGAACATTTTCTGCTACTGGACCTATTGCATAAAACAAGGAACTAACTTGAACCTTTTGCTCACTCTCCTGCACACAGTGGAGTCTGATCTCGAAGGCTTAATTGTCAGGAGAGACATTCTA
Source organism: Cetorhinus maximus (assembly GCF_964194155.1). Classification (NCBI taxonomy): domain Eukaryota; kingdom Metazoa; phylum Chordata; class Chondrichthyes; order Lamniformes; family Cetorhinidae; genus Cetorhinus; species Cetorhinus maximus. The sequence goes on from NC_135880.1 coordinate 19,935,251, forward strand.
GTCTTTCTGTCACAGGGCTGATCTGAACCTGTTTCTGATTTAAGATTTTAAAAAGGGCGGGAGCTGAGAGTCAGAGCGGAGATTTAAAAAGAGCGGGAGCTGGACTCGGGGCTGAAAGCGGCACGAGGATGTCACGACTCAAAAAGTGACGTGACGCCGGGGAGGCAGCTGATTGGTAAGTGGAGTTAGGTGGGTACTTCTACTTTTTCTTCTAATTAAACTGCTGCAGTCCATTAGCTTAAACAAAACAAGGTGAGGACTTTGGACTGTAGTCGGAGTGTTTGGAGTGGAGTAAGGCCCCTAGCATAATTAGTATTCTGTAAAGGGAGTAACTAATGAGCTTAATCTAAAAGGAAGTCATGGCAGCAGAGATCGCACCCATGATATGCCCCTCCTGCACTATGTGAGAAGTCATGGACATTTCCAGTGTCCCTGGCGACCATGTGTGCAGGAAGTGAGTCCAGCTGCAGCTACTGGCTAACCACATTTTGGAGCTGGAGCTGCGGGTAGATTCACTGTGAAGCATCCGGATGCTGAGGTAATCATGGACAGCACGTTCAGTAAGGTGGTCACACCGCAGGTAAAGATTGAACAGGCAGAAAGGGGATGGGTGACCAGCAAGCATAGTAAAGGAAGGCAGGTAGTACAGGAGTCCCCTGTGGCCATCCCCCTCTCTCTAACAGATGTACCATTTTGGATACTGTTGGGGAAGATGACTTCTCAGAGGAAAGCAGTGGAGGCCAAATCCATGGCACCACAGGTGGCTCTGCTGCACAAGAAGGGAGGAAGAAGAGTGGCAAGACTATCATGATAGGGGATTCAATAGTAAGGGGAACAGATAGGTGTTTCTGTGGCCACAAAAGAGACCGCAGATGGTATGTTGCCTTCCTGATGCCAGAGTCAAGGATGTCTCGGAGAGGCTGCAGGACATTCTGAAGGGGGAGGGTGAACAGCCAGTGGTCATGGTACATACTGTTGCCAACGACATAGGTAAAAAAAGGGATGAGGTCCTACAAGCTGAATATAGGGAGTTAGGATGTAAATTAAAAAGTAGGACCTCAAAGTTAGTGATCTCAGGATTACTACCAATGTCACGTGCTAGCGAAAGTAGAAATAACAAGATATATTGGATGAATACATGGCTGAAGAAATGGTGTAGGGGGGAGGGATTCGGATTCCTGGGACATTGGAATCGGTTCTGGGGAAGGTGGGACCAGCACAAACAGGACAGGTTGCATCTGGACAGGACCAGGACAAATGTCCTCAGGCTGGTGGGACTGTGGCTGTTTGCCAGCACTGTCGGGGAGGGTTTAAACTAGAATGTCAGGGGGATGGGAACCTAAGCAGGGAGACAGAGGAGGGGGAAACAAGGATAGAAACAAAAGACAGAAAAGTAAGAAGCAAAAATGGAAGGCAGAAAAAACAAGGACGAGAAACAAATGGGGTCATAGTGCAAAATAAATCAAAGATGATTAATAAAGTCAAAAAGACAAGTTTAAAGGCGTTGTACCTTAATGCATGGAGAAGTAACAATGCAAATAGGTATAAATGTTCGTGATATAATTGCAATTAAGGAGACATGGCTGCAGGGTGACCAAGGATGGGAACTGAACATCCGGGGGTATTCAATATTTAGGAAGGACAGACAAATAGGGAAAGGAGATGGGATAGCACTGTTAGTAAAGGAGGAATCAATGCAATAGTGAGGAAGGATATTGGCTCAGAAAATCATGATGTGGAATCTGATGGGTGGGCATAAGAAACACCAAGGGGCAGAAAACATTGGTGGGGGTTGCCTATAAGCCCTCAACCAATAATGGAGGTGTAAGGGAAGGCATTAAGCAGGAAATTAGAGATGCATGCAACAAGGGTACAACTATAATCATGGGTGACTTTAATCTACATATAGATTGGACAAACCAAACTAGCAATAACACTGTGGAGGAGGATTTCCTGGAGTGTGTATGTGATGGTCTTTTAGACCAATACATTGAGGAACCAACTAGAGAGCAGGCTATCCTAGACTGGGTATCATACAATTAGAAAGGATTAATTAACAATCTTGTTAATTAATCTTCCCCCTTTGGGAAGGGTGACCATAAAATGAAACAATTGTTCATTAGGATGGAGAGTGAAGAAGTTGAATCTGAAACTAGGGTCCTGAATCTAAATAATGGGAACCACGAGGGTATGAGGCGGGAGTTGGCAATGATAGATTGGGGAACCTTACTGAAAATGCTGACAGTGGATAGGCAATGGCTAACAATTAAGGAATGTATGCTTAAATTACAATTATTCATTCCTGTTTGGCACAAAAAAAAACAGGAAATGTGGCTCAGCCATGGAATACAAAAGAAATTAGGGATACTATTAGATCCAAAGAGGAGACATATAACATTTCCAGAAAAATCAGCAAGCCTGAGGATTGGGAACAGTTTACAATTCAGCAAAATCAAACATAAACATTGATCAAAAAGGAGAAAAAGGGGTATGAGACTAAACTTGCAAGGAACATAAAAACTGACTGTAAAAGCTTCTATAAATATGTGAAGAGAAAAGATTAGTGAAGACAAATGTAGGCCCCTTAGAGTCAAAAAAAGGGGAAATTATAATGGGGAACAAAGAAATGGCAAAATAATTGAACACATATTTTGGTTCTGCCTTCACAAAAGAGGACACAAATAATTTCCCAGAAATGTTAGGGAACCAAGGTTCTAGTGAGAGGGAGGAATTGAAGAACATTAGTATTAGTAAAAAAGCGGTGCTAGAGAAATTAATGGGGTTAATGGCTGAAAAATCCCCAGGGCCTGATAATCTACATCCCAGAGTATTAAAGGAAGTGGCCCTGGAAAAATTGGATGCATTGGTGTTCATCTTCCAAAATTTTATAGGCTCTGGAGCAGTTCCTACAGATTGGAGGGTGATAAATGCAACCCCACTATTTAAAAAAGGAGGGAGAGAAAAAACAGAGAATTACAGACCAGATATCCTAACATCAGTAGTGGGGAAAATGCTAGAGTCTATTATAAAAGACGTGGTAACAGAACACTTGGAAAACATTAATGGAATTAGACAAAGTCAGCCTGGGTTTATGAAAGCGAAATCATGCTTAACTAATCTACTGGAGTTTTTTGAAGATGTCACTAGTAGAATAGATAAGGAGAACCAGTGGATGTGGTGTATTTGGATTTCAAGAAGGCTTTTGATAAAGTCCACATAAGAGGGTATTGGGCAAAATTAAAGCACATGGGATTGGGGGTAATATACTGGCATGGATTGAAAATTGGTTGACAGACCAGAAACAGGGTGAGAATAAATGGGTCTTTTTCCAGGTGACAGGCAGTGGCTAGTGGTGTACCGCAGGGATCAGAGCTTGGGCCCCAGCTATTCATGATATATATAAATGACTTCGATAAGGGAACCAAATGCAATATTTCCAAGTTTGCTGATGACACAAACTGGGCAGATTTTGAGTTGTGAGGAGGATGCAAGGAGGCTTTAGGGAGATTTAGACAAGTTGTATGTGTGGGCAAACACATGGCAGATGCAATATTAAGTGGATAAATGTGAAGTTATATGCTTCGGCGTGAAGAGCAGAAAGGCAGAGTATTATTTAAATGGTGATATATTGAGATATGTGGATGTACAAGGGGATCTGGATGTCCTTATACACCAGTCAATGAAAGTAAATAGGCAACTACAGCAAGCAATTGGGAAGGCAAATGGTATTGAGTTCAGTAGTAACGGTGTCTTACTGCAATTATACAGTGCTTTGGTGAGACCACGCCTGGAGTATTGTGTGCAGTTTTGGTCTCCCTACCTAAGAAAGGATATGCTTGCCATAGAGGGAGTGCAGCGAAGGTTCACTAGGCTGATACCGGGGATGGCAGGACTGTTGCATGAGGAGAGATTGGTTTGACTGGGCCTATATTCACTAGAGTTTAGAAGAATGAGAGGGGATCTGATTGAAACGTATAAAATTCTAGCAGGGCTAGACAGACTGGATGCAGGGAGGATGTTTCCCCTGGTTGGGGAATGTAGAACTGGGGCCACAGCCTCAGGATATGGGGCAAGCCATTTAGGATTGAAATAAGGAAAAAATTCTTCACTCAGATGTTGGTAAACCTGTGGAATTCTCTACCACAGAAGGCCAGTCACTGAGTACATACAAGAAAGAAATTGATAATTTTTTGGATATTAGGGGCATCAAGGGGTATGGAGAGAAAGCGGGAATATGGCGTTGAGATTGAGGATAAGCCATGATTGTATCGAATGGTAGAGCAGGCTCGAAGGGCCGAATGGCCTATTCCTGCTCCTCGTTTCTATGTTTTCACGAAGCCTGATGCTGCTTGATGCTGGAGAAAGTGGTGTTTCCATAGCTCCCACAGCTGGCCTCTCTGCAGGCCCTCAAGTGGGGCAAAGGCAGGGACTGCTCACCAGGTGCAGATATTGTTACCTCTCCTTCCGCCGATTTTTTTCCAAGCTGCTTTCAAAGTTTCTTCACTCTGTGGTTCCTTTGATAACACTGATGTGCTTTTTTACATCGATGTCTCCACAGCTGCCACCATGTTCTGGGATGTGGTTTCTTTTTATTCCTTCATGGGATGTGGGCTTCGCTGGCTAGGCCAGCATTTATTGCCCATCCCCAATTGCCCTTGTTCAGAGGGCATTTTAAGAGTCAGCCACATTGTTGTGGGGTCTGGAGTCACATGTAGGCCAGACCAGGTAAGGACAGCAGATTTCCTCCCCTAAAAGACATTAGTGAACCAGATGGGATTTTACAACAATCGACAATGGTTTCATGGTCATCATTCGACTTTTAATTCCAGATGTTTTTATTTAATTCAAATTCCGCCATCTGCTGTGGTGAGATTCAAACCCTGGTCCTATCTTGGACTCTGGGACTTTGTAGACAAACTGGAGAAATAATCTGGTACCTGTTTAACACTTGTTTATTAGCACTAAATCTAAACAGTTTACAGAGTAGGCAGGTTACTCCTTGGCATGATTCCAGCCTCTCTCTCTCTCTCTCGAGTCTAACAGATGACTGACTGGTGTCAGTGGTGCATCATCATCTACGTCAAACATTAGCATATCCCATCTGTTACTTTTACTACACTGCCCACCATCCTTAACTGGATGGCAAATGCAGAGCAGCCTTCTTAATTGGCCGTCTCCTGTAAGATTGCGCCGGAGGGCTCACTGTGAAAGTTAGCAGGGGCAGGAACTGCAAGAACAACAATTAGTGCCATATGTGAAAATGACCGGAAAAATTCTGCCCCATGTCTCTGTAATGGCTATTAGTTCAAACTTACCAATTTTTATCTGTGCTATTGATTCAACTGATTTGTTATGAAAACTTTGCACGTTCAGATATGGGGGGGCAGAATCATTCCAGATTTGCACTAAGTGCGATAGCGCTTAGTCAAAACCCGCTGGCAGTGATGGTGGGTTTTCACACTGTATCGTCCCAAACCCGCCGCATTAGTTATGCATTCCCGGGAAACACGTCGTTTCCATGGCACGCGGGCTCTCATTTACCCATCACTGGCCACTTCATCACGCCAGGCGCCATATTTAAAGTCTAGCTATACTCAGTGCTTCCAGCCAAGGACTGCAGCAAAGGAGACATGGTCCAGATAGGCAAGAAGACTGCAGCCATCGAGTGCCTTTTCGACGCCATGGATGTTCGCTGTGAAGTCCTCTAACCCCGCTCTGGCCACTGGAGGGGCAGCTACATTACCACTCTGGCTTGGTAGGTGGTGGCAGTGATGATCAGTGCCAATGCTACACAGAAGAGTTTAGCCATCCAATGCAGATAGGGGATTAATGATCTTATCCGTGCAGCCAGGGTATGGCAACCATCTCATCACTCTAAACTCACACATTCAAACTCATCACACATTCACTGGCATCTCACTCACTGCCAGCTCAAGGGACATCACCCCCTACTCTCACAAACATACCCTCACATGTCCATCTGGCCTCATGTCCTCTGGAGACTGCCTCCTCAGGCAACGCCATCTTGAGGCCACTTGCACAGATCAACATATGCCCCCCACACACATCCTGGGATAAACCCCCTTCCCCAGTACAACTCTTGCCCTGCAGCCTCTCCCCTTGCCTGACGCCACTTTTCTCCTTTCCCCAAGCAAGCACTAACCCTGCAGCTGTTGAAAAGCCACCCACATATGGCTGATCTGGTAGGTAGAGACCTACCCATGAGCCCCTCTAAACGTGATGTGGTGCTGCCTGTGAAGCCTGGCATTGATGACTGCGAGTGCTGCCCGAAGCAATGTAGACAAACAAACCTTGAAGCCCTGAACAAAGTGCAGCCCACTGAGTGTGCGCCTTATATATGCTGTTGTGAAACATGTCAGCGTTATTTCCCACGGGTAGCTGATCCAGCAGGGGGGTGGGGGATCTGGAGAGTCTAGCCTTGTAATGATATGCTGATATATTACAATGAGGTTTCTGGTGTCTGATGGTGGGGAACGCAGCCTGCCATCGGTGGTCGTTTTTGCCCCTTTCGCCATATTGTCCGCTCACTTAACACGCCCGATGCCGGCGGACAAGGAAAATCCCAACCAGTGTTTTTAGCTTTGCCTTTTGTATCATCTTTGCTGATGTCACCTTAATCAATACCCTAATACTTTTGTTATTCACACTGTGCCTTACTGACCCTAGGAACCAAGGTGAGTGAGTGGAGTCGAGTTACAGGTCAGTGATGATCTAGCTATTGAGGAACAGGCTCAAGAGGATGAATGGCCTACTCCTAATCCTCTGTTCCTATATAATTTTGTCGGGGACATGTGTGGCAACACAGATGAGCAGCTCTGCAGGTCTTTGTTCATGGTGGATAACCAAAATATGCAACATAATGGTTTCTGAGTCAATTCTGAAGAAATTATTGGACTCTCCCATGTTTACTGTGCAACTTAAATACAACACAACTTGATAAGTTGCCACATCAAATGCTATTGCGGAAAGTAAAAGCTAATGGTGTAGGGGGTAACATATTGGCACGGACAGAAGATTGGCTAGCTAACAGGAAACAGAGAGAAGGCATAATTTGGTCATTTTCTGGTTGGCAAGATGTAACAAGTAGTGTGTCACAGGGATCAGTGCTGGGGCCTCAACTTTTCACAATTTATATAAAATGACTTTGATGAAAGGACCGAAGGTATGGTTGCTAAATTTACTGATGACAAAAAAAATAGGTAGGTAGGAGTAAGTTGTGAAGAGGACATAAGGAAGCTACAAAGAGATATAGATAGCTTAAGTGAGTCCGAAAAGACCTGGCAATGGAGTATAATGTGGAAAGATGTGAAAATGACCATTTGGCAGGAAGAATAAAAAAGGAAGTATCTTATCTAAATGAGAGAGATTGCAGAGCTCTGAGATGCAGAGGGATCTGGGTGACCTAGTGCATGAATCGCAAAAGGTTAGCATGTAGGTAAAGCAAGTAATTAGGAAAGCTAATAGAATGTCATTGTTTATCACGAAGGGAATTGAATACAAAAGTAGGGACGTTATGCGTCAGTTATACAGGGCACTGGTGAGACCACATCTGGAGTATTGTGTACAGTATAGGTCTCTTTATTTAAGGAAGGGTGTAAATGCATTGGAAGCAGTTCAGAGAAGGTTTACTAGACTAATATCTGGAATGGATGGGTTGTCTTATGAGGAAAGGTTGGACAGGTTAGGCTTTTATCTGCTGGAATTTAGAAGAGTAAGAGGCAACTTGATTGAAATCATTAAGACCCTGAGGGGTCTTGACAGGGTGGATGTGGAAAGGATGTTTCCTCATGTGGGATAATCTAGAACTAGGGATCACTGTTTAAAAATACGTGGTTGCCCATTTAAGACAGAGATAGGGCAATTTATTTTCCCTCAGAGGGTCGTAAGCCTTTGGAACTTTCTTCCTCAAAAGGCGATGGAGGCAGAATCTTTGAATATTTTTAAGGCAGAGCTAGATAGATTCTTGATAAGCAAAGGGGTGAAAGGTTATCGGGGATAGACGGGAGTGTGGAGTTGAGGTTACCACCAGATCAGGTATGAAATTATTGAATGCGGAGTGGGCTCGAGGGGCCGAGGGACCTACTCCTGCTTCTAATAGTGTGTTCGTATGCATGTTTGTATGTGCATGAAAAAATTACCTTCTCTAGTAAAGGTGCTCAGAATTTGAAAGACTTGATTGGTAAGTAGAGAAAACTTATTACCAGTGAGTTAGGAACTGGGGAGTTTAAATTTCAGATTTTGATCAACAAAAAGGTGGAGATAGTATGAAAGTTATTGTTTTTCAGACTTGCCCTGTGAAAAACAGTGATGGGAGCAAAACCAATAACAGTTATCAAAATGAAAGCGGATATATATCTTAAAATAATACATTTCAAAGAGTAAAATAGATAATAGTGTATATTTATGTTATATAAAACTTTATAATATTGAACCCATGGGAGTAATTTCAAACCTGTTCTCAGTGTTCAAATCATTGTCCTAAAAGCGCTCTGCTCTGTGAGTAATGCCTTTAGCTGAATCCTTGATTGAGATTAGTGCCTATAGTTCCGCTCCTGGGATTCATTCATTTGTATTTAATTCACAACGCAGTAATTCATTCTCCGTTCTGGCTGTCCATGCATCTGCAGATCTCTGGGTTTATTATTTCCTCCCCTGTGACTTTCCTTACTTAACCTTATGAAACAAAATTGGAGAACTAATTATATCTATCATGGTCATGATTCACAATAATACAAGTTAGCCCCAAGCTCTCAAAATATTACAGTAAGCATTGAATGCTAGAAGCCAGGAACCGAAGTTTTATTATATGGGTATTATTATCGTTACATTGTCACAAAAGCAACATCATATTAGGAAAGCAAAAGCAAAATGCTGCAGATGCTGGAGATGTGAAATAAAAATAATAAGTGCTGGAAAATCTCAGCAGATTTGGCAACATCCGTGGAGATGGAAACAAAGTTAAAGTTTTGAGTCCAATATGACTATTCTTCGGAACTCTTTGGAAATGAATTTTACCAGGTGGCAGCAAAGGAGATCCTATGATCCGATGACTTAAACCGCCAAATTTATTAAATTGGCGAGACTGGCAGGCTGCTGATGGTGAAACTTTCGGGCCTAGCAATTTGTTTTACAGGCGGGTTGGATGCACACTGCCCACCATTTTGGTAAAGGCTGAAGTATGAGCCTTTAAGACACTGAAACATATGCAAATAGGCAGCTCACCACCAATTTCAGAACCCCTTCTTGAGATTGGGCAGGCCCGAGTGTAACCAGCAAAATACATTCTTTTCCCGGAATTTTAAGCACTAGAAAAAGGTTATGAAGTGATTTGATCATTGATACCCGAACACAGAGCGAAACAAAGGATGAGGATTGAGAGATGTAAGTCATATAATCTAACACATAATACATTCACCCCAAATAACTAGGGTTGTATCTGGCTACCCTCTGCTGATGGTAATGATCCTACAGGTAAAGAGTTTGGCCAATCTTAACCCACTTTCCAATGGGTTGCATGTCAACCAATCAATGGTGCCCACAGATCGGCATCATATATATTTATGGCAGGAGGGTCGATAGCCAAAGGACATAGCTTTAGGGTAATTCACAAAAGAAACTGAGAGAAAAGGTAGTGAATATTTTTTATGTAGCAGTATGCCCTGGAATGAAAGGGCGGTGGAAGCAAACTTAATCGTACCTTTCAAAAGGGAAGAGGATACATACTAGAGATATTTGCAGGGCTAAGGAGAAAGAGCAAAGGAGTGGGATTAATTTGATAGCTCTTTTAAAGAGCTGGCACAGGCATGATGGACTGAGTGATGTCCTATGCATAAGTTAGAGAGAGTATATTTTATAGAGTTGCTGTTGTTCCTGTTATTACTTTACATCTAAACACAAAGAGATATTTCATTCCTAACCATCAGTAACCCTCGCATTCATGAGCAGAAGCTTTGAAAGCCAAGTGCTGAGATCATCTCTCAATGTCCTGTTACAATGCACTGGAAAGCTCATTAATAAACATTAGTGAATCGCAAAATGTAAGCATGAAACAACAGAGATAACTTAAGGACTCACACAATAGAGCTTGATTAGCTAAACCTGCACTTAGAATGCATGCTTTTATCACAGATTAATGCCATTTGAATTGTTGCTTTATAAAACTCGATCTACAAATGATATAATATTTGATTACAGCAGATGAGGAATTGATGGATTTTCAGTTCAGCTGGTACAACGTGTAGCTCACTTAGCAAAGCTACACTTTATACACAATGAAACTAGTTGAGGGAAAACCAATTGTTCCTTCGTTGCAATTCTAATACCATGTTATGATATTATTAATATTTGTACAGTTGGTCCAGTTCAGCTTCTGGCTATGAATCTGGCTTTCAATTTTGCTTCCAATTTCCACCCCTCTATCACCTTCACATTGTCCATCTCTGGCACTTCCTTTCCCTTCCTTGACCTATCCCCATCCATTTTTGGTGATAGGCTGTCCACCAATATTCATTACAAGCCCACCAACATCCACAGCTACCTCGACTACAGCTCTTCACACCCTGCTTCCTGTAAGGACTCCATCCCATTCTCTCAGTTCCTCCACCTCCATCACATCTGTTCTGATGATGCCACTTTCCAAAACAGCACTTCTGGCATGTCTTCCTTCTTCCTTAACCGAGGTTTCCCACCGACTGTGGTTGACAGGGCCCTCAGCCATGTCTGACCCATCTCCTGCACCTCTGACCTCACGCTTTCCCCTCCCTCCCAGAACCATGATAGGGTCCCTCTTGGCCTCACTTTTCACCCCACCAGCCTCCGCATTCAAAGGATCATCCTCCGCCAACTCCAGCATGATGCCACCACCAAACGCATCTTCCCCTCACCCCTCCGGTCAGCATTCCATAGGGACTGTTCCCTCCGGAACACCCTGGTCCATTGCTCCATCACCCCTAACATCTCATCCCCTTCCCACATCACCTTCCCATGCAATCGCAGAAGGTGCAACACCTGCCCATTTACCTCCTCCCTCCTCACCATCCAAGGGCTCAAACACTCCTTTCAGATGAAGCAGCGCTTCACTTGCACCTCCTTCAATTTGGTCTACTGCATTCGCTGCTCCCAATCTGGTCTCCTCTATATCAGGGAGACCAAATGCAGACTGGGTGACCGCTTTGTGGAACACCTTCGGTCTGTCCGCAAGCATGACCTAGACTTCCCTGTCATTTGCCATTCCAACACACCATCCTGCTCTCATGCCCACATGTCCATCCTTGGCCTGCTGCAATGTTCCAGTGAAGCCTAACGCAAACTGGAGGAACAGCACCTCATCTTCCGATTAGGCATCTTACAGCCTTCTGGACTTAACATTGAGTTCAACAACTTCAGACCATGAACTCTCTCCTCTACCCCCTTTTTTAATCCTCATTTTTCTATATTCATTTTCATTTTTTATCCACTTATTTTTATTTTTATTCATTTATCCATGGTTTCATCCCCTTTTTTATTCCATTTTCTATCCTGTTTTCCCCCCACCACCACCCCCTCCCCCCCAGCCCATCCCCCACAGGGCCACCTGTTACTTGTTCCAAGTTGTTCTTTCACACAACGCTACCCTTCCTCTGCTATAATCAAGTTCTGCTTTCTTACATTTATGCCATTATCAGCACCTTTTTTTAGCACTAACCACTACCATTAACACTCCTTTTCTCCTTCAGCTCGTGACATCTTTGTCAATCCCTCCTTTGTCCCCACCTATCGCTGGCCTTCTAACCAGCTCCACTCCCCTTAAACAGCATAAATTTCATCACAGTTCCACTTCCCTTCAGCTCTGAAGAGGAGTTATGCAGACTCAAAACGTTAACTCTGTTTCTCTCTCCACAGAAGCTGCTAGACCTGCTGAGTTTTTCCAGCATTTTCTGTTTTTGTTACTGGAGTATACATTTTGTCTTGTAGGGCAGAGCCTCTTCCTGGCCCAAACAAGGTCATTGGCACTAGACCGGACAGACAGGAACTCCCTTGAATGGGTTTTTAAAAAATTCATGCTTGGGATGTGAGCTTCTCTGGCAATGTCAGCTTTTGTTGCTCGTCCCTGATTGCCCTTGAGAAGGCAGCGCTGAGCCACCTTCTTGAACCCTGCAGGCCCCATGGTGTAGGCACACCCACAGTGCTGTTAGGGAGCTCCAGGATTTTGACCCAGCGACAGTGAAGGAATAGCAATATAATTCCAATTCAGGATGGTATGTGACTTGGCACAGATTTTACAGGATTGTTTTGGCACAGAAGGAGGACTTTTGGCCCATTGTTTCTGCACCGGCTCACCGAATGATCAACTCACTTAGTGCAAGGGTGGAGATACACCTGTTGTATCTTGCTGACAACTGCCAGAAGCCGGGGTGGGGGGAGGGTTTGGCGCAGGAGGAGACCCTCAAAGAATGTTAAATTATATTGTAAACAGATCTTCATCAAGACCTAGGATTGTTTGACCACAATTTGATGCTTTTTCACAGAGGACATGCCCAAAGTGGTAAAGGAATTCATTAATTAGTAGCTACTCGGCCTCAGCCTGACCTGTGAACTTTGGCAGGGCCAGAAGAAAAGGGCCAGGGTGTTTGTATCACAGTTCTTAAAAAGAGTGGACCCCCTACTCTCAACTAAGTTGGAGTTTTGTGACCCTATTGGATATATTGAAAGAAAGAAAGTCTTCCAATGAGATATTGGAGCATAATTTTTGATGTAGTAGGCTGGAGTGCGACAGGAGGCAAGATATCTCGGTGAAATGAAGGATCCTCGGTTATAAATATCCAAACAGCTTGATCCAACTTACAGCTCACTTTGCAACAGGATGCGAAATCATTATACCTGTTATGTTCTACTATGGGGTCGCTTTGCTTGCGAACCTGTTGCACGCTTATCTGTCGCAGGTGAGTCATTACAATAAAGTGCAGATGTAGAGACCAATATGAAATGAAGCACATGCTATTTATTTACACAGACAACAGAACACTAACATGATGTGTGCTTCTCCAATCAGATCCTACTCTAGACTAACATTAACATGGTAGCCCACACTACACAGCTATTGGGCCATGCAGCCACGTGGTCAATCTGCTCACACTCTCTTAAAGGTATATTACACTTCAGATGACCACAGTAGCTAACAAAGAAACACTGGCCGGGATTTTCCGGCCCCGTTGTGGGTGGGACCCGCTGTGGGCGAGGCGGTGCCCCAGCCAGAACCCCGTTGACTTGCGGCGGGACTGGAAGACCGTGGCAGCGGGCGGGTGTGAAAAATCCCGCCCATTGTGTCTTCTGCTGTGTATCTCCTATGGGCCCACAGAATAAATACAACCAAGGATTTCTGCTCAGGTTATTTAATATTAAAGCCACCTTCAGGGTCGGTTTTCCATTTAGTTTCTAACTAGGTGAGAGAATTCTCTTGTTGGGTCATGACAGTAAATTTTAAAAAAAATCTGTTATCTCAATTTTCCCCCTGCAGCCGGATAAATGGAAATGTAATTTCAACATGCAAATGGTTAGAATAAGCACTGAAGTAACTATTGCTCCTGTTTACTGACTGCACAGGCTACCCGCTGAGTGAATCCTTCCCTTCCTACATTATCAATTTGGCTTTTATTCCCCTTACTTTCGTTTTCACTGTCATTTGATTTGCATGGCTGGAGTTCCTGAAAAGACATTTATCCTTGACAGCACCAACACTCTCTGCCAATTGCCTCCTATCTTGAGGCAACACTAGTTGTGCAAATGTTAATGGACGCCATTAGACTGTAGCCTGAATTTAAACAATTGCATCCCCTCATTTATCATTTGCATTGTTCGCTGGATATTAATTTCATCCCACTGCATCATAACAGCTTTAGAATTTTTGATATTGTTTCCTCTGGGATGTCACAAGGTAGGATTTGTATTTATGACAGGGTAGGAATAAATGAGTACATTATGATGAGTTGTTTTCCACAAGCTGTCAAGTTTTGGAATGGTAGGGCAGAATATTACGCCTGGCATACGGGCACGTGCCTGACATGCCCGAGCGGAAAATGATGCGCGGTGACGTCGGGCATGTGTCCCTTACGGTTGGCGGTCAGGTGAAAAGGCCAAGCGGGCTTTACATTTTTTTAGGAAACCTCATCCACGAGCGGGACGAGGCTTCCTAAAGCAAATAAACATGAAATAAAAACTCTATTTTGGAATTAAAAACAAAGTCACATGAGAGGACATGTTTTATTAAATTTTTAATGTCTATTAATTTTTTAAACAGCGCTTCAGTTTCCCTGTGGCAGCTTCGTGCGAGCTGTGCGTGAGGCCCACTCTCCCTCCTCCCCTCGCCCGCACAGGCAATGCTCAGTGCTGCCGCTCACCCACACAGGGCAGGCCTTAACTGGCCCGCCCACGTGAAATCGCGGTGCGGAGCCGATCACAGGCGGCGGTCGGCTTCCCAACTTGCCCCTGCCGAGCACCCCTGCCAAGGGCAAAATCCTGCCCATAGAATTATATAGCACAGGAGAAAGTCATTTGGCCCATTGTGCCTGTGCAGGCTCTTTGAAGTAGCCACCATTTAGTCCTTCATTCCTGGTAGTTGGGTAAAGACCATCCAGAAGGCCAAAGCTGAGATGGTGAACTAAGTGAAGGAATATTTAATGAAAGAATGATGATAACAGACAACTGTAGGTCTGCTATCATAGATCATGATGGCCAAGTCCTTTGGCATGTATGGCTATCCTAACTGATTATTCCATCAAAGCATTACAGTTTAGCCTCTCCCAGTTTGAATGGGATTTCATAGAATTGTCCAGTGCAGTAGGAAGCTATTTGGCCTGTGGCAGCTGTTTGAAAGAGCTATCAGACTGATCCCACTCATCCTGCTCTTTACCCACAGATTCCTCTCATTTCAAGTACATATCCAATTCCTGTTCTGAGATTTGCTATCGGGTCTTGTTACAAATATGAGACTTATAGGGGGTTGCTGTGTTGAGGTCTCTCTTTAACTTAGGGTAAAATGGGGGAATGAAGGTGGTCATGCGACCTTTACTGAATTCTGCTGACTGCAAACCTAGGTGGCTGAGGGGTTAAACTTTAAAGGAGGGTCCCAGGTTGATTTACTGGGCAGAAGGTGAGAGGTGATACCAAAGTATCTATGCTGATGGTGGTTAAAGTGTTGGTGTCCAAAGTCTCAGGGAGGTGATAGGAAGGTCAGACTTCATAAACGGGTTG
This sequence comes from Cetorhinus maximus, assembly GCF_964194155.1. Lineage (NCBI taxonomy): Eukaryota > Metazoa > Chordata > Chondrichthyes > Lamniformes > Cetorhinidae > Cetorhinus > Cetorhinus maximus. The sequence continues at coordinate 19,950,500 of NC_135880.1, forward strand.
TACTTTAAACTGCCTATTTAGTTTCAAGGTAGAATGAAGTTGGGAGCCTAAAGGATAGCTAATTAGCATTCCCACCTGGATACAAGGCCCATGGGATTCAAGTTACCTTGGAGTTGGGCTTTGAGAGGGGGAGAGTCCATTGGAAGCCATTGTAAGATCAGCTTAAGGGGTATTTTCTTAAAATATTACTGACTTCATAGACAAGGTCAGTCTGCAAAGATATGAGAGAGAAAAAAAACAGACAGAGACAGTAAGTGTCCATGGTTCACCACACAAGAATGTGGGTGGAAGATAGCACCCTCACCCTGGTTGGTGAGGATTTAAACGAGAATGGAAGGTTCACTGAGCTTTAGCTAGAGGGAAGTATCTCCAATTTCTTCCTCATCATAAAAGATAATTTGGGGATTCAATGTTATCTGAATGGAAAGGGAAAAGAAGGGAAGCAAGTCCTTGGGAGCTAAGAATCACTTTGGACTGGTTCTGGGAGTGTTGACTTAAGTGACAGAGTTTTGTAACAAGTGACATAATTGTAGAGAGAGATTTTTAGTCTTTTTAAATATTAAATGTGATATCTTTTCTGTAGCTTAGAGAAGGAGTTGCCTAATGAAATGCTGTTTAGTTAATGTAGCTTTTAGTTTGCGTGTTGCAGTAAGTCTCAAAACTTGAAACCTTGTGCAATTTATTTAAGTTGGACACTGGGGATTTGAATTTCTCTTAGAAACGTTATCAGTCTCCATGGAGATCATAACACTCTGCTTACACCCCCATTTCAAGCAGGATCACTCACCTTCAAGAAGAGCAGTCGGAGAGAAGGACCTGTGGGAGATGCACGGAGTGGGGCAGAATAAATACAGCCCGGGGAGCGCAGCCTACATCACCCGCCTTCGGGAAGAGCAGTCCGAGAGGTGGACATGTCAGCTGCTCAGAACCGGCTTGTGCTGAGTTCAAAAGGAGAGTGAAAAAAACAAATTGTGACATCACAGGGAAGAGGCAATTTGATGAGTTGGAGAAGAAGCTAGCTGTTTGGTGAGTATCTGGTGAGTATCTAGTAAATGTTTAAAGTTTATTCTATTCCTAAGGTTTAGAATAAAGTAGGATCTGTAATTTTTGTTAAGGTTTATTAAATAGGGCCAACTGAAATAATTTTCTACTTGGATAAAACAGCAAGAGTTCAGTGGATAAAACAACGAGAGTTCAGGAGATAAACAACAATAGTTCTGGGGATAAAACAGTGCGAGTTCAGGAGGTAAAACAGAGAGAGTTCAGAGGATAAAACAGTGAGAGTTCAGGGGATAAAACAAGGGGAGTTCAGGAGATAAAACAAAGATTTCAGCAGATCAAACAGTGAGAGTTCAGGAAATAAAACAGTGAGAGTTCAGGAGATAAAACAGTGAGAGTTCAGGGGATAAAACAGTGAGAGTTCAGGGGATAAAACAGGGGGAGTTCAGGGGATAAAACAGTGAGAGTTCAGGGGATAAAACAGTGAGAGTTCAGGAGATAAAACAGTGAGAGTTCAGGGGATAAAACAGGGGGAGTTCAGGAGATAAAACAGTGAGAGTTCAGGAGATAAAACAGGGGGAGTTCAGGAGATAAAACAGTGAGAGTTCAGGGGATAAAACAGTGAGAGTTCAGGGGATAAAACAAAGATTTCAGCAGATCAAACAGTGAGAGTTCAGGAGATAAAACAAAGATTTCAGCAGATCAAACAGTGAGAGTTCAGGAAATAAAATAGTGAGAGTTCAGCAGATAAAACAGTGAGAGTTCGGGAATAAAACAGTGAGAGTTCAGGAAATAAAACAGTGAGAGTTCAGGGGATAAAACAGTGAGAGTTCAGGGGATAAAACAGTGAGAGTTCAGGGGATAAAACAAAAATTTCAGCAGATCAAACAGTGAGAGTTCAGGAAATAGTGAGAGTTCAGGGGATAAAATAGTGAGAGTTCAGTAGATAAAACAACGGGAGTTCAGCAGATAAAACAACGGGAGTTCAGCAGATAAAACAAAGATTTCAGGAGATAAAACTGCGAGAGCTCTGTGAATAAAACAGTGAGAGCCCTGTGGATAAAACAGTGAGAGTTCAGGAGATAAAACAGTGAGAGTTCAGGGGATAAAACAGCGGGAGTTCAGGAGATAAAACAGTGAGAGTTTGGGATAAAACAGCGAGAGTTCCGGAGATAAAATAGCAAGAGTTCAGAGGATAAAACAGTGGGGGTTCAGGGGATAAAACAGTGGGAGTTCAGGGGATAAAACAGTGGGGGTTCAGGAGATAAAACAGCGAAACTTCGGGGATAAAACAGTGGGGGTTCAGGAGATAAAACAGTGGGGGTTCAGGAGATAAAACAGCGAAACTTCGGGGATAAGACAGTGGGGGTTCAGGGGATAAAACAGTGGGAGTTCAGGGGATAAAACAAAACAGTGGGGGTCAGGAGATAAAACAGCGAAACCTCGGGGATAAAACAGTGGGGGTTCAGGAGATAAAACAGTGGGGGTTCAGGAGATAAAACAGCGAAACTTCGGGGATAAAACAGTGGGGGTTCAGGAGATAAAACAGCGAGACTTCGGGGAAAGAACAGTGAGAGTCAGGGGATAAAACAGTGGGAGTTCAGGAGATAAAACAGCGAAACTTCGGGGATAAGACAGTGGGGGTTCAGGGGATAAAACAGCGGGAGTTCAGGAGATAAAACAGCGAGACTTCGGGGATAAAACAGTGAGAGTTCAGGGGATAAAACAGTGGGAGTTCAGGAGATAAAACAGCGAGACTTCGGGAATAAAACAGTGGGGGTTCAGGGGATAAAACAGCGGGAGTTCAGGAGATAAAACAGCGAGACTTCGGGGATAAAACAGTGAAAGTTCAGGGGATAAAACAGTGGGAGTTCAGGAGATAAAGCAGCGAGAGTTCAGGGGATAAAACAGCGAAAGTTCAGAGTATAAAACAACAGGAGGAGTTCGGGTGATAAAACAGCCGAGTGGAGAGACAGTTGGAGATTGAAAACAGTGCGAGTACAGAAACGTAAAAGTCTGAACAAGCACACAGAAAGTAAGAATTTATAGGCACTGGAGATGGAGCTGTTTGTGAGTAAGGGTATAGAATTTCTACTTTCTACTAATATCCAATTTATAGTTAATAGTACAAGAGTAAGTTTAAAGTAAGTAAAAGTAGCTAAAGTTTAAGCAAAAAAGTGATTTAAAAGTTTAAGGTTAAGGCATTGCAGGACAGCTCAGCCAAGTAGAATGCCCAGCCTGTAGCCTGTGGGGAGCTGTGGACCCTTCTTGTGACCCAGACGAGCCCATGTACAGGAAGTGTTACCGGCTGCACATGCTTGAGCTCCATGTTTCACAGCTTGAGCAGTGGCTGGAGTCACTAAGGTGCATCCGTGGGGCAGAGAACTATGTGGATAGCATGTTTAGAGAGGTGGTCACACTGCAAGTTAGGGGCAAGCAGGCAGATAGGGAATGGGTGACCACCAGGCAGTCCAAGAGAAACAGGCAGGTAGTGCAGGAGTCAACAGAGGTCCCACTCACTAACTGGTTTTCAATTCTGGATATTAGTGAGGCAATGGATCCTAGGAGGAGTGCAGCAAAAGCCAAGCACCACAGGTGGCCCAGCTGTACAGGAGGGGATGACAAAGAGCGGAAGGGCAATATTGATAGGGGATTCTTTATTTAGGGGAGCAGACGGGCATTTTTGCAGCCGTCAACATGACTCCAGGATAGTTTGTTGCCTCCCTGGTGGTAGGGTCAATGATGTCAGAGTGGCTGAGGGACATTCTTGTGAGGGAGGGAGAACAGCCAGAGGTCGAGGTCCACAATGGTACTAGCAACATAGGTAGGAAGAAGGTGTGGTCCTGCAATTAGAATTTAGGGAGCCATTTAGAAAATGAGCAAGCAGGACCTCTAAAATAATAATTTCTGGATCACACTCAGTGCCACGTGCAAGTTAGTACAGCAATAGGGAGATAAGGCAGATGAATGTGTGGCTGGAAAGATGGTGCAGGAGGGAGGGCTTTAGATTCCTGGGACACTGGGTCTGGCTCTTGGGGAGATGGCACTTGTACAAGTCGGACAGGTTGCATATGAACAGAGCTGGGACTGAGTTCCTTGCGGGCCATTATGCTAGTGCTGTTGGGGAGGGTTTAAACTAACTCAGCAGGGGACCAGGAGAGAATATTAGAAAGTAATATCACAGTGCATGGAATGTTGGGAGAGGCAGATAACACTAAATTAGAGAATAGTAAGTTAATAGATGGAGCTGGAGTAAGGGAGCACGTAATGAAGTCTAAATCAGGGTTACGCTGCATATATGTGAATGCACAGAGTATAGTCAATAACATTGGGGAGTTACAGGCACAGACGGCCTTGTGGGATTATGATGTTGTGGTGATAATGGAGGCCTAGCTGAAGGAAGGGCAGATCTGGGTGTTAAATATTCCTGGTTACAAAGTATTCAGAAAAGATAGGAAAGGGAAAAAAGAAGGAGGGGTGGCGCTTTTGGATAAGGAGAGTATTGCAGTACTGGAGAAGGAGGATGTGTCAGAGGATTTAAGGATGGAATTAATTTGACTAAAGCTAAGGAACAAGAAGGGTGCAATTACATTGCTAGGGGTAGTATATAGACCACCAGCTAGTGGGAAGGATATGGGTGAAAAAATCTGCAAGGAAATTACAAAGAGGTGTAAACATCGTAGAGTAGTTATAATGGGGGTATTTAAGTACCCGCATATGGACTGGAATAGTGGTAGTGTAAGGGGTAGTGATGGACAAGCGTTCCTAGATTGTGTTCAGGAGAATTTCCTACAGCAGTATGTGTCTAGTAACAAGAAAGGAGGCACTGCTAGACCTGGCTCTTGGGAATGAGGTGGGCCAAGTATATCAAGTGATAGTGGGAGAACACATTTAGGGGACAGTGATCATTCTGTCATAAAGTTTAAGATGATGGTGGGAAAGGATATTGGTCAATCCAGAGAAAGAATAATCAACTGGCAGAGAGCGGACCTCAATGGGGCAAGATCGGAGCTGGGCCGGATTGACTGGAACCAAAGGTTGGTGGGAAAAACAGTAGCTGAACAATGGGCTACCTTCAAAGTGGAGATGATTTGGGCACAGTCAAGGTATGTTCCCTCAAAAGGGAAGGATAGGACAAACAAATCCAGAGTTCCCTGGATGACAGAGGAAATAGAAATTAAGTTAAAGAAGAAAAAGTGTGTTTACGACAGGTGTCAGGTAGCAAATACAGTTGACAACCATGCATCCAAGAATATAGAAGGAAGTGTGGGTGGAAATTGCAGAGGCACTGGCAATAATCTTTCAACATTCCCTGGATTCAGGGGAGGTGCCGGAAGACTGGAACTTTGCAAACATTATGCTCTTGTTCAAAAAAGGTCGTAAAGATCTGCCCTGCAACTACAGACCAGTCAGTTTAACTTCGGTGGTGGGGAAACTTATAGAAATAATTATTTGGGATAGAATTAATAGTCACATGGAAAAATGTGGATAGATTCAGAAGAATCAGCATGGATCTGTTAAAGGAAAATCATTGCCATGGCAAATGCACCAGGAAGAGATTGTTCCCATGCTTTTCTTTATTCAAAAATGGTTCACTATTTGGACATATTCCTTTTCCTTGCAGAGGACAGGACCCTGCTTATGATTATATGTAGCTTCTAACAAGCATAAGTGAGATACGTTGCAAGCTGACTGATAACCTTAAATTGGTTAAAAGTGTGATTAAGCACTTGCTGCCCAATTATGAAATCACATCTCATGTTAAACATTATGTTCTGAGCTTTGCGGGTATGAGTTGGGTTGAATAAGGTCAGTACCCTCTGTATTGAGAACAGGCCAAGGGTTTTGCTGCTGATAGATCCACCAGTCAGTGAGATGTATGGCCTATGTACCTGGCATCACTGAAACTAATATACCACATTACTCATTTATTCGATAAGCAGAACATCATTTTGTCTTGATGGCAGTATCCAGATCATGGAAAATGCTGCTCATGTTGCCACTGGGTAGTATCAGCATGATGCTCAAATTTTCAGATACTTTACCCCAGAACTGTCTTTCAAGATGAGGGTTTTTATCTGGAGATTCTTCCCTTTAGCTAAAGCTAGATCAATCTTCCAGTCTCAATTAAATCCTCAAAAATGTTGACCTTTTCAATCCGAGTGCAAGCTCCAACTCGCATTCCTACATGGTGAATTTTTGGGAACTTTCTGCCTCCCACTGTGCTCTCTCTCTCCTGGATCCTGGTAAACTAATCTATGTTTTTAAAAAAATAATTCATTGGACGTGGGTGTTGCTGGCTATGCCAGCATTTATTGCCCATCCCAAATTGCCCTTGAGAAGGTGGTGATGAGCTGCCTTCTTGAACCGCTGCAGTCCATGTGATGTAGGTAGACCCACAGTGCTGTTAGGGAGGGAGTTCCAGGATTTTGACCAGCGACAGTGAAGGAACGGCGATATATTTCCAAGTCAGGATGGTGAGCAGCTTGAAGGTGAACTTCCAGGTGCTGGTGTTCCCATGTGTTTGCTGCCCTTGTCCTTCTAGGTGGTAGTAGTCGTGGGTTTGGAAAGTGCTGTCTAAGAAGCCTTCCTGCAATGCATCTTGTAAATGGGACACACTGCTGCAGCTGTGCGTCAGTGGTGGAGGGAGTGAATGCTTGTGGATGTGGTGCCAATCAAGCGGGCTGCTTTACCCTGGATGGTGTCAAGTTTCTTGATTATTGTTGGAGCTGCACTCATCCAGGCAAGTGGGGAGTATTCCATCACACTCCTGATTTGTGCCTTGTAGATGGTGGACAGGATTTGGGGAGTCAGGAGGTGAGTTACTTACCACAGCATTCCAAGTCTGTAACCTGCTCTTGTAGCTATGGTATTTAAATGGCTAGTCCAGTTCAGTTTCTGGTCAAAGGTAACCCCCAGGATCTTGATAGTGGGAGATTCAGTGATGGCAATGTCATTGAAAGTCAAGGGATGATGGTTAGATTCTCTCTTGTTGGAAATGGTCATTGCCTGGCACTTGTGTGATCCAAATGTTACTTGCTACTTTTCAGCCCAAGCCTGAATATTGTCCATGTCTCAATGCATTTGAACAAAGACTGCTTCAGTATCTGAGGAGTTGCGAATGGTGCTGAACATTGTGCAATCATTAGTGAACATCCCCACTTCTGAACTTAAGATGGAGGGACGGTCATTGATGAAGCAGCTGAAGATGGTTGGGCCTGGAACACTACCCTGAGGAACTCCTGCAGTGATGTCCTGGAACTGAGCTGATTGACCTCCAATAACCACAACCATTCTTTTTTTGTGCTAGGTAGGGAAACATCTGGAAACTATAGTACAGGATAAAATCAATAATCACTTAGACAAGTGCAGGGTAATTAAGGAAAGCCAGCATGGATTCATCAAGGAAAAATCATGTTTAACTAACTTACTGGAGTTTTTTGAGGAGGTAACAGAGAAGGTTGATAAAGGAAATGCTGTTAATGTGGTGTAAAGGATTTTCAAAAGGCATTTGATACAGTGCCAAACAACAAACTTGTGAGCAAAATCCTAGGTCATGGAATAAAAGGGAAAGTAGGTCCTTGTAAAAGAAATTGGCTGAGTGACAGGAAACAGAGAATAGAGATTCATGGTTGTTCTTCAGATTGGAGGAAGGTTTGCAGTGGAGCTCCTCAGGGGTCAGTGTTGGGATCCTTGCTCTTTCTGATATATATTGATGACCTAGGCTATGGTGTGCAGGGCATGATTTCAAAATTTGCAGATGATACAAAGATTGGAAATGTTGTCAACTGTGCTGGGCATAGTCTTGAACTTCAAAAGGACATAGACATGTTGGTGGATTGGGCAGGCAAGTGGCAGATGAAGTGTGGTGTGATTCCTTTTGGCAGGAAAGATATGGTGAGACAGCATAAAATAAAGGGAGAGCCTCTAAAGGAGTTGCAGGAACAGGTGGAGCTCAGTGTATACATAAATCTGTTATTGAAGATGACAAGGCATACTGAGAAAGCAGTTAAAATAAAGCACATAATATCTTAGGCTTTATTAAATAGGGGCGGCGAGTACAAGAAGAAGGAAGTCATGTTGATCTTGTATAAGACATTAGTTAGGCCTCATCTGGAGTACTGTGTCCATTTCTTGGTGCCATACTTGAGGAAGGATGTCAAGGCATTGGAGAGAGTACAGATGAAATTCACAAGAATGATTCCAGGGATAAAGAACTGTAGCTATGAGGATAGATTGGAGAGATTGGCACTGTTTTCATTGGAGAAAAGAAGGCTGAGAGGAGACTTGATAGAGGTATTCAAGGCCCTGAGGGGTATGGACAGGGTAAATAGTGGGAAACTGTTTCCACTGAAGAGAACACCTGGAGCCATGGAGACCAGTGGGCTACAGCTACCACCACAGACCATCCTGTGGAGGGTCTCCCCACTCGCAACAATGGTGGCCTGAAAGCTGTAACCACATGAATATTGTACAATTTCATAATTCTTCACAGAACACTTCCGTCTTGAGGTGCACTTGTGGCCTCCTACCTGCTCATTAGCACCCACCTCTCATGGTGGCATTGCCAGCTGGACATGGCTGCAGGCCTTCCTTTGGGCTGCTGGTTTGCCCGCCATCCTTAATTAGTTGTGACACCTGGTGGCAGCTTCTTAATTGGCCCAAATTGAATCCAATGTCGGGATTGTGCCCCAGGCAGGAAAATTTGACCCTTTATCTCAACTGTCCTCTGAAGTAGCCATGCCAGCCAATCAGCTGTAATAATCCTTGGACAACGATGGATGAACAATAATTGCTGGCCTTGCCAGTGACACCCACATCCTGAGAATAAATTAAATTAAAATGGGTAACCCAGGCTTTCCCCTCAGCTTGATGAACTCAAACTTCAGACAATAAAAACATGATGCATTGCCAAATAATATAATCACTTCAATGTCCCCTACTCCTGCATTAAACACCAGGGTTCAGATTTTCACCATTGGCTTGGGAATTGCAAGTCAGGCCATTTACTGACACCACATTCATGAGTTCTGATGGAACCCGCACATACATGTAATTTTCACCCTGGGATGTCAGGGGAGGGCTGGAGTCAACGGGGGAATAGAGGTGCGTGGATACCGAGGCCGGCTAGTTAGAAGGCTGGCCTCTGGGACATCAGCTCAGTTCTCTGGATAACTGCTAGGCCTGCTAACCCTCACTCCTCAATCCCCACCCACCCATGCCCCCTCCATGCTCCCTCATATCCTCATGCATACCTACTCACCTAGGACATTAAAACGATTATATTATTTGGCAATGCATCATGTTTTTATTGTATGAAGTTTATGTTCATCAAGCTGAGGGGAAATAGTGCGGAGTTACCCATTTTAATTTGCTTTACTCTCAGGATGTGGGTGATAGCATCCTTTGTAAGCAGGATCGAGAGTCCCGCATGGTATTTTGCCTGCCCAGTGCCAGGGTGTGGGACATCTCTGACCGGCTTGAAAGGATATTGGTGAGGGAGGGGGAGGATCCAGTTGTTGTGGTCCACGTCGGGACAAATAACATAGGTAAGACTAGGAAAGAGGACCTGTTTGGGGATTATCAGGAACTAGGAACTAAATTAAAGAACAGGTCCTCAAGGGTTATAATCTCTGGATTACTACCCGAGCCACATGCAAATTGGCATAGGGACACGAGAATAAGGGAAGTAAACACGTGGCTAAAGGAGTGGTGCGGAAAAGAGGGGTTCCATTTCGTGGGGCACTAGCATCAGTACTGGAACAGGAGGGATTTGTACCGTTGGGATGGTATCTACCTGAACCGATCTGGGACCAATGTTCTAGCGAAAAGGGTAAATAGGGTGGTCAACAGAACTTTAAACTAGAAAGTGGGGGGGAAGGGAAGGGTAAAACTCCAAGAAGTATGACTAATGGGAAACAAAGCAGCAGGTTAGTGTGTGGGGGGGTGGATTCAACTTCATGGAAAATTATGAAAAAATTGAAAAGAAAGGAGAGCCCAGGAGAGGCTTTTAAAGTCTCCAGAACACAAAATAGGACAGAGTGTTTGGAAAGGGCTAGGAATCTAACTTCAAGCACATCAGATAAAGGGACGACAATGAGAAAGGGGACAGGAAATACAGGACTGAAGGTGTTGTATCTGAATGCACGCAGTATATGAAATAAGGTAAATGAGCTTGTGACGCAGATTGAAACTGGCAGGTATGATGTGGTGGGCATCACGGAGACATGGCTGCAAGGGGATCAGGACTGGGAGCTAAATATCCAAGGATATACATCCTATCGAAAAGATGGGCAGGTTGGCAGAGGGGTTGCTTTGTTAGTAAGAAAGGAAATTAAATCGATAGCAAGAAATGACGTAGGGTCAGATGATGTAGAATCTGTGTGGGTAGAGTTGAGGAACCACAAAGATAAAAAGGCGTGTAAGAAAGGCAAGGTTACAGTGATCATGGGGGATTTCAATATGCAGGTAGATTGGGAAAATCAGGTTGGTAGTGGATCCCAAGAAAAGGAATTTTTGGAATGTCTACGAGATGACTTTTTGGAGCAACTTGTGGTGAAGCCTACTAGGGAACAGGCAATTCTAGATTTAGTGATGTGTAATGAGGCAGATTTGATAAGGGAGCTTAAGGTGAAGGAACCCTTAGGAGGAAGTGACCATAATATGATAGAATTTACCCTGCAATTTGAGAGGAAAAAGCTGGAATCAGATGTAACGGTATTACAGTGGAATAAAGGCAACTACAGAGGCATGGGGGAGGAGCTGGCCAGAATTGACTAGGAGATGAGCCTAACAAGAAAGACAGTTGAACAGAACAGGAGTTTCTGGGAGTATTTTGGGAGATACAGCAAAAATTCATCCCTGGAAGAAGAAGCATACTAAAGGGAGGACAAGGCAACCATGGCTGACAAGGGAAGTCAGGGACAGCATAAAAGCTAAAGAGAAAGCATACAATGCGACAAAGAGCAGTGGGAAGCCAGGGGATTGGGAAGCCTACAAAGACCAACAGAGGACAACTAAAAAAGAAATAAGGTGGGAGAAGATTAAATATGAGGGTGAATTAGCCAGTACTATAAAAGAAGATTGCAAGAGTTTTTTTAGACATATAAAGTGTAAGAGAGAGGCAAAAGTGGACATTGGGCCGCTGGAAAATAACGCTGGAGAAGTAGTAGTGGGGAACAAAGAAATGGCGGAGGAACTGAATAGGTACTTTGCGTCAGTCTTCACGGTGGAAGACACGAGTAACATCCCTAAAGTTCAAGAGTGTCGGGGGCAGAGGTGAGTATGGTGGCCATTACCAAGGAGAAGGTGCTAGGAAAACTGAAAGGTCTGAAGGTGGATAAATCACCTGGACCAGATGGATTATACCCCAGAGTTCAGAAGGAGATAGCTGAAGAGATAGTGGAGGCGTTAGTGGTGATCTTTCAGGAATCACTGGAGTCAGGGAGGGTCCCAGAGGACTGGAAAATCGCTAATGTAACCAACCTGTTTAAGAGGAGAGTGAGGCAAAAGACGGGAAATTACAGGCCGATTAGCCTGATCTCGGTCGTTGGTATGATTTTAGAGTCCATTATTAAGGATGAGATTTCAGAATACTTGGAAGTGCATGGTAAAATAGGGCAAAGTCAGCATAGTTTCATCAAGGGGAGGTCATGCCTGACAAATCTGTCAGAATTCTTTGAGGAGGTAACGAGTAGGTTAAACAAAGGAGAGCCAATGGATGTTATCTACTTGGACTTCCAGAAGGCCTTTGACAAGGTGCCGCACAGGAGACTGCTCAGTAAGATAAGAGCCCATGGTGTTAGAGGCAAGGTACTAGCATAGATAGAAGATTGGCTGTCTGGCAGGAGGCAGAGAGTGGGGATAAGGGGGTCCTTCTCAGGATGACGGCTGGTGACTAGTGGAGTTCCGCAGGGGTCAGTGTTGGGACCACCACTTTTCACTTTATACATTAATGATCTAGATAAAGGAACTGAGGGCATCCTGGCTAAGTTTGCAGATGATACAAAGATAGGTGGAGGGACAGGTAGTATTGAGGAGGCGGGGAGGCTGCAGAAGGACTTGGGCAGGTTAGGAGAATGGGCAAAGAAGTGGCAGATGGAATACAACATGGGGAAGTGTGAAGTCATGCACTTTATTAAGAAGAATAGAGGCATCGGCTATTTTTTAAATGGGGAAAGAATTCAGAAATCTGGAGTGCAAATAGAGTTGGGAGTCCTAGTCCAGGATTCTCTTCAGGTTAACTTGCAGGTTGAGTCATTAGTTAGGAAGACAAATGCAATGTTGGCATTTATTTTGAAAGGACTAGAATATAAAAGCAGGGACGTGCTGCTGAGGCTTTATAAGGCTCTGGTCAGACCACATTTAGAATTTTGTGAGCAATTTTGGGCCTCGTATCTCAGGAAGGATGTGCTGGCCCCGGAGAGGGTCCAGAGGAGGTTCATGAGCATGATCCCAGGAATGAAAGGCTTAACATATGAGGAACGTTTGAGGACTCTGGGTCTATACTCAATGGAGTTTAGAAGGATGAGGGGGGATCTGATTGAAACTTACAGAATACTGAAAAGCCTGGATAGAGTGGACGTGGGGAAGATGTTTCCATTAGTAGGAGAGACTAGGACCCGAGGACACAGCCTCAGAGTAAAGGGAAGACATTTTAGAACAGAGATGAGGAGAAACTTCTTTAGCCAGAGTGTGGTGAATCTATGGAATTCAGTGCCACAGAAGGCTGTGGAGGCCAGGTCATTGATTGTATTTAAGACCGAGATAGATAGGTTCTTGATTGGTAAGGGGATCAAAGGTTATGGAGAGAAGGCGGGAGAATGGGGTTGAGAAACTTATCAGCCATGATTGAATGGTGGAGCAGACCCAATGGGCCGAATGGCCTAATTTCTGCTCCTATGTCTTATGGTCTTATGGTTTTATGGGTGTCACTGGCAAGACCAGCAATTATTGTTCATCCATCGTATCCACTACAACCAGAACTCATGAGCCCTGCAATAACACTGGGAATTCTTTGAAAAGCTAATGAATTAATAAAAAAAATAAACAAGCACCCATTCAAATTCTAGCTTAAAAAGTAGTCCTCTTAAGAGCTCATGAAACTGTAAATCACACAGCTATTCATACTCCATTTGAAAAAACTCCCCTCTCAAGTGACCTAAAACAAATAACAATTCAAAGACCTCTGGGACAATTTTATGAGCAATAAATGTGTAAGATTCTCACAGTTCCCTTAACAGCTGTGTCCAGAACACTTGCTTAATTAAATCCATCAGTTGGATTTGAAGCTTAGCCAGACATTCACAATAAGATTCCATTGCACAACTGTATTAACAAACCCTCAAGGCAATAATACCTTAGATGACCATCTGTTCTTTTGTTTCAAACACTCAACAGATGGACTTTCAATAAAATAGGTCAGGCATCTGTTCAGCTATTTCAAATGCACAATAGATGTCTGGACCATAAATCAATGTAAAAGTAAAAGCACAAGGTCCATATGACACAACAGTTTTAAATTCTCAATAATTTTAAATGCAGACGAGCACTATATCCACTACAAAAGTACTCTAATGCATGTGAACACTTACACAATGCTGGTCAATTGAAATGTCCCTTAAAGTGACCCTTGTAAGGACAGAAAATTTTGATCAATTACTGCATGAAAAACATAATTAACTTATCACATGATGGCGCAGTGGTATTGTCGCTGGACTAGAGACCCAGGGTAATGCTCTGGGGATCCGGGTTTGAATCCTGCCATGGCAATAAAAATCTGTAATTAAAAAGTCTAATGATGACCATGAGCCATTGTCGAAATGTAAAATCCCACCTGGTTCACTAATGTCCTTTAGGGAAGGAAATCTGTCATCCTTACCTGGTCTGGCCGACACATGACTCCAGGCCCACTGCAATGTAGTTGACTCTCAAAAGCCCTCTGAAATGGCCTAACAAGCCACTCAGTTGTAACAAGCCACTACAAAGCCTCAAAAAAGGATTGAAACCAGACAGACCACCCGGCATCGATCTAGGCACCGGAAACGACAATGGCAATCTCAGCCCTGTTGACCCTGCAAAGCCCTTCTTACTAACATCTGGGGGCTAGTGCCAAAATTGAGAGAGCTGTCTCACAGACTAGTCAAGCAACAGCCTGACATAGTCTTCCTCATGGAATCATACCTTACAGATATTGTCCCAGACACCAACATCACCATCCCTGGATATGTCCTGCCCCACCAACAGGACTGGCCCAGCAGAGGTGGTGGCACAATGGTGGAGAGGGAGTTGCCCTGGGAGTCCTCAACGTCAGCACTGGACCCCATTAAGTCTCATGGCATCAGGTCAAACATGGTCAAGGAAACCGCCTGCTCATTACCACATACCGCCCTCCCTCAGCCGATGAATCAGTGCTCCTCCATGTTGAACATCACTTGGAGGAAGCTCTGAGGGTGACAAGGGTGTAGAATGTACTCTGGGTGGGGGGACTTCAATGTCCATAACCAAGAGTAGCTCGGTAGCACCACTACTGACCAAGCAGGTTGAACCCTCAGTGACATAACTGCTGAACTGGGTCTGCAGCAGGTGGTGAGAGAACCAACAAGAGAGAAAAACATACTTGACCTCATTCTCACCAACCTGCCTGCTGCAGCTGCATCTGTCCATAACAATATCGGTAGGAGTGACCACTTTCAATTTGAATTTTGTAGTGTTCTTTCCTGGTTTCCTGACATGGTTAGGTGCAATACCACCCCAATTATCTTCCAATTTTTCCTATGTGCGACTTATGAATCTTAGTGGGTTCTGTGACCATATGGCGGACATCAAACTGGGCCCAGTCCTGCCTTCGACCAGCATTTAACCTATGGTCTTTTCAGTGAGAGTCAGGATACAGTGATTCAGAGCTAAATTCTTAAATTCTGTATTTTACAGACACTTGTCCCTCCAATTCCAAATGGCCACAAGTCTAGTTTATTCATGTTCTTAAATGATTCAGCTATCAGCGGTGTGGATAATTAGCAGACATACTTGAAGTTATATGTAACTATCAGCCTGCTGGATAAAATTGAAACGGTATCAATAGTGGCACTCATGTATTGTTTGGCAGACACCAACACCTGAAATTTCCAACTGAAACCTGGTATCGTAACTTCAGCTGAAGATCAGTGGAAACTTCAAAGTAAAAATATAAATGTTCGGGAGAACTCTGGGGAAAGAGAATACTCAGTCATTTCTGGTGTCATTTGTTTTTTTCTGAGTAAATAATGGTTTAGTTCTGTAACTCTGATGGCATTTCATCATACAAATTCAGATGAGGAAGGTTGTTTATTCTGACTGAGTAAATCCATCCAGAAGAATCCTACAGTCATCCATCAAAACATCCAAAGACTTCAAAGTAGATAGATTTCTTTCAGGAGATAGTATTTGGGAAAATAATTTTTGAATAAATTGAGACCTGACATCTGGTAAGTGTAGCAAACTTGGGAGGCTTTTGGCCTATGGAGCTGCATTTTATAGGCCACCCACGGGTGGGAAAGCAGACACGTGGTCCTGTAAATTAGAATGCCTTATCTGCCACCGACCTGCCTCCATCCCCATTGCGATTTTACGAGTGGCAGGTGAGGTTTTGGTGGGTTGACCAATTATGGCCCTTAGTAGGCAATTAATGCCCAATTAAGGGCCTCAGCCCACCATGGCTCTGATTTAATGGGTTAACGCTGCAGGCTACTGGCCAGTTAAAGGGAGACTGCCTCTTGCCAAGCCCCTGGTGCCAACTGGAGTCGCTGCCCACAACTTTTCCCCCCCCACACCCCCCTCCACCTTGTCCAACATGCCCCCCACCCCCTTCACTGGAGCCTGTCAGTCTGGCCACAGCAAGATCCCAGATCTACCTGAATGTCGGTCTCAATCGCTGAGCGCCACATCCTT
This sequence comes from Cetorhinus maximus, assembly GCF_964194155.1. Lineage (NCBI taxonomy): Eukaryota > Metazoa > Chordata > Chondrichthyes > Lamniformes > Cetorhinidae > Cetorhinus > Cetorhinus maximus. The sequence continues at coordinate 19,966,427 of NC_135880.1, forward strand.
GGCCCACCTGTAGTACCAGCAGCATCCACTGCTCTGCTGTCGGTGTGCAGAGCTGCTGGCATCCAATTGGCTGGCAACTCTATGGGGTGGGTCTTCCTTCTGGAGCTGGACGGAAGTCCCTTCTCATACTAATTAAAGGGCCATTGATCAAAAATTAGAGTGGGATGAATTTGCCCTCACCGTATAATCCAACCCATGGTTCCTATAGCTATCCACCGCTGGGATTTTTCTCATGTCATGTCCGGGTTTTTGTTGTAGACTGAATGAATTTTAAAATTCATTCACGGGATGTGGGCTTCGCTGGCTGGGCCAGCATTCATTGCTCATCCCCAGTTGTCCTTGGGAAGGTGGTGGTGAGCTGCCTTCTTGAACCGCTGCAGTCCATGTGGTGTAGGTACACCCACAGTGCTGTTAGGGAGGGAGTTCTAGGATTTTGACCCAGCGTCAGTGAAGGAAGAGTGATATATTTCCAAGTCAGGATGGTGAGTGATTTGGAGGGAAACTTCCAGGTGGTGATGTTCCCATCTTTCTGCTGCCCTTGTGCTTCTAGGTGGTAGTGGTCGTTGGTTTGAAAGGTGCTGTCTATGCGGCCTTGGTGAATTCCTGCAGTGCATCTCGTAGATGGTACACACTGCTGCTACTGTGCTTCGGTGGTGCAGGGAGTGAATGTTTGTGGATGTGGTGCCAATCAAGTGGGCTGCTTTGTCCTGGACGGTGTCAAGCTTCTTGAGTGTTGTGGGCGCTGCACTCATCCAGTCAAGTCGAGAGTATTCCATCACACTCCTGACTTGTGCCATGTAGATGGTGGACAGGCTTTGAGGAGTCAGGAGGTGACTCCTCACGATTCCCAGCCTCTGACCTGCTCTTGTACCCACAGTAATTATATGACCAGTCCATTTCAGTTTCTGGTCAATGGTAACCCCCAAGATATTGATAGTGGGGGATTCGGTGATGGTAATGCCATTGAATGTTGAGGGGCGATGGTTAGGTTCTCTCTTGTTGGAGATGGTCATTGCCTGGCACTTGTGTGGTGCGAATGTTACTTGCATCATGTGAAACCCAGGATGTTAGTAGGTGAACTAGATAGACCTTTTCTTTGTTGATCTAGCGATTCCCAATTTCCAAAGAGGTAAATGGTGAGGTTAGAGAAAACCTCAAATAGGCCTCAGTTAGAGTACCATGTCCTTGTATTTGACTCCACACGGCAGCAAGAATCCTGAGCCTTCAGGGATGGTACAGCGTAGGTTTACTCGAATGTCCTGTGGAATTAAGTGGCAATTCAGAGCCTCAATCTGCCTCCTCTGCCATAAAACACTGGACAGTGACAGGCAGGCCAGAGTACGAAGGCCATTTTTAAAACTGCTCTTTTGAAAATATGAAGGAAAAAATGCCCCTTTTTCCATTTAGAAGCACTGGAATTTATATAGCATCTTTAACAACCACCAGATGTCTCAAAGCACTTTACAGTACTTTTGAAGCACAGTCACTGGCACACAGCAAGCTCCCGCAACAGCAATTTAATAATGATCAGATAACCTGTTTTTGTGATATTGATTGAGGGATAAATATTGGCGGTCACGCCAGGGATAACCCCTTTGCTCTTCTTCAAAATAGCGTCATGGGATCTTCTACATCCATCTGAGAAAGCGGGCAGCGCCTTGGTTTAACAATTCACCTGAAAGCTAAACCTTTGACAGTGCAGCAGTCCCTCAGCACTGCACTGGAGTGTCAGCCTTGAGTTCTGTGTTCAGGTCCTGGAGTAAGTCCATAACCTTCTGACTCAGGCTTCTGATTATCAACTGAGCCACGGCTGACACACGATTAAGTATCTAAAAATGGTGGAATAAGGGGAATGAGTAGAGAGAAGCAGAATTTTTTGTGAAGCATGTGGGGATGGGGGTTCAAGAATGAGAGACTAAGGGTTACGAGATTAAGTACTCAAAGATTTAGAACTGAGTGGGAGATATTTCTTTGCACAAGGAATTGTGAGTTTGTGAAATTCACTTTCAGCATTAGTGGTTAAGGCAGAACCATCAACAATTAACATTAGGTTGGACTGGTAGGTGAAGCAACAATGGTTGAACAAGTAGAAGACTGGGTGGGTAAATATATTAAGACTATTTGTCCTTTGGAAGAGTAGAAGCTGGCATGGGCTGTTTGGACCGAATGCCCTCTTTCCATGTTATAACTACTATGTAATTGTATGTATAAATAACCCCAGAGTCTCTGCTACTGATTTTGTGTGTTGGATTTTATGCTCCCCAGCCCTGCTGGGCATGTTTTCAGTAGGGGGCATGTAAAATATGCCGGGTGGCCAGCCCAACTCTTTCCCACCCACCCCTGCCCTGTTCTCCATAACGCAGGGGAGAGGGGTGGGGAGAGCATCCCTAGGGGATCTGACCTTAGGCCCTATTGAGGCCCTTAACTGCCCAATTAAGTGGCAATTTGGGGCCTCAATCTGGCTCCACTGCTATAAAATGCTGGGCATGCGGGCCAAAAAAAATCTTTAAAACTGCTCTTTTGAAAATACAGGAAACAGGAATGTTGGGTGGGGGGGGGGGGGTGCGGGGTGGTTGGTAAATCAATTGGGGGGTTGATGCTCTGTGCTCCTTGGGGACACCCCACCCCCAAAAATGTCACCCCACATTTGTTCCTCCCTGCCTGGCCTCAAAAACCAGCATTCCCCCCAACCCCCCCCACCACCCTCCGCCCATCTCCCCAGAGTGCCCAATCCTTCCTTGCCCTAAAAGCCTGGGGACGTCCCTCACTCCGGTCACCGTCACTGTTCTTCATGGGCCTGCATGCGGTCCCAGCAGCGCCCACTACTGGGTTCTGGCACTGATGGGACTGGTGGAGCTGCCGGCCAATCAGATTGGGTGACAGCTCACAAGGGTGAGACTTCTTGTCCACTGAACCATAGAACCATAGAACACTACAGCACAGAAAACAGGCCATTCGGCCCTTCTAGTCTGTGCTGAAATATTATTCCGCTAGTCCCATTGACCTGCACCTAGTCCATAACCCTCCAGACCTCTCCCATCCATGTATCTATCTAATTTATTCTTAAAACTTAAGAGTGAGCCCACATTTACCATGTCAGATGGTAGCTCGTTCCACACTCTCACCACTCTCTGAGTGAAGAAGTTCCCCCTAATGTTCCCCCTAAACCTTTCCCCTTTCACCCTAAAGCCATGTCCTCTCGTGTTTATCTCTCCTAATCTAAGTGGAAAGAGCCTACTCGCATTTACTCTGCCTATACCCCTCATAATTTTGTAAACTTCTATCAAATCACCCCTCATTCTTCTACGCCCTAAGGAATAAAGTCCTAACCTGTTTAATCTTTCCCTGTAACTCAACTCCTTAAGACCCGGCAACATCCTAGTAAATCTTCTCTGCACTCTCTCAATGTTACTGATATCCTTCCTGTAGTTAGGCGACCAGAACTGCACACAATACTCCAAAGTTGGCCTCACCAATGTCTTATACAACCTCACCGTAACATCCCAACTCCTATACTCAATACTTTGATTTATGAAGGCCAGAATGCCAAAAGCTTTCTTTACAACCTTGTCTACCTGTGACGCCACTTTCAGGGAATTATGTATCTGAACTCCCAGATCCCTTTGTTCCTCCGCACTCCTCAGTGCCCTACCATTTACTGTGTATGTCCTACCTTGGAGGGGCACTGCGCCACTGAGGGGCGCAATTCTAACCCTCGGTCTGTTGATGCCATCTGACCCCCCCCCGGGCGTGTTATCTCTGTGGGGCTTGCTTTTTAAAAGTCAGTCAGTCAAGCAGTACACACCCCCACCAAACCCAGTAAAAATCCAGCCTGTTGCCTTTATTGGCTAGCTTGGCCAAACTGCATGGCAACTGAAGGGAAAAGGACATACACTCCTTAACAAAAACTGAAAGTAACTCCATAATTTAGTAGAAACAATGGATTCTTAAAAAAATTTGTTTCATAAATATGAAATATTTGTCAACCAGTTAAAGCACCTGGAAGTCATCCTTGATCTGACATTTCCTATTATGGAACGGTAAGAGAATGATTGTTTTATTAATGACTCCCGTGGAGTTAAGCATCTGCCAAACTCAACTATTACAACCTTAGAATCAGTGAGATGGGTCTTTGAATAAGGTGAACTAAAACTGAGGAAGCTGAATAATCTTGCGACTTAACTGCCATCTGCTGATAAGGAGGCAGTTCATGAAACAGATGGATGTATCTACTTTAGGCAAACAATGAAGGATGCAAATTAAAATATTTCTTGCACGGTACAGGGGCTAGTCACCTCTGGATCCCATCAAACTTCTCATTATCATAATAATGGCATTCCTTTCTTCAGTAATGCTGCAGCATTCTGAATTATCAGGGCACTTCATAAGAAAGACAATGGCCTTTGAAGTCAATCTCACATTGCACAAGTAATTTTCCATTTAATAGGAAATGTGTTTAAAAATAGAAACAAAGAGGGGTCATTTTCACTTTCGCTAATCCCACTGAACCAATGTTATGAAAATTGGGCAGGTTCAACAACATTCAGAGAATTTGCCAGCTTACTTCTGTTGTGGGAGGAGGCCGAGTTGGTACTATTGATAGAGTTGATCAGCAGACACTTCTTAGGTGGAAACTTTTAGTTTATTTACAAAGGTTCTCAGCAGCAACTGTGTATGTGCTTTTACTTCAAACTCTATCACTACACTACTAACTCCTAACTACAGAGGTAGCTTGCGCTACTCTCCTATTGGGTACTAATCATCATGTGATTTTTCTTAACAGGCATTATTCTTAAAGGTATATTACACACTAAATAAAACCATAATTACCACAGCTGCCCAGAGAGTAAAAGTGAGAATGAGCCCTCAAACCCTCTGGCAGTAGAATCACCATAGAATCGCCCTCGAATTCCTACTGTAACTAAGGAGAAGATCAGCAGAAACCTCAGAGAAATGGCATACATGGTTGATTCTTTCGAAGTTTCACTGATCTCCCCACTGAAGTTATACAGAAGATAGAGAGAAACATAATTCCACAACCATGGCTATAACATTGGTGCAACATGGAAATGTGAACTAAGGGAAAATCAGGATCAGGAGTCCCAAACTGATTGCGGAGCAAAGTGGAATGAGACTCCTTCCTCTGGCAAATCTCACTGTTCTTTGTTCTGGTGACAGGCTGTCTCCTGACTTGAATTCAAAGGCTGCATTTGCACTGTAACTGCACTGTTGCCAGAGAGTGTAATTGTTTTTTTTTTATTCATTCATGGGATATGGGCACTGCTCGCTAGGCCAGCATTTATTGCCCTAATTGCCCTTGTTCAGAGGGCATTTAAGAGTCAACTACATTGCTGTGGGTCTGGAGTCACATGTAAGCCAGACCAGGTAAGGACAGCAGATTTCCATCCCTAAACATTAGTGAACCAGATGGGTTTTTACAACAATCAACAATGGATTAATGGTCATCATTAGGCTTTTAATTCCAGAGTTTTATTGAATTCAAATTCCACCATCTGCCGTGGTGGGATTCAAACCCGGGTCCCCAGAGCATTACCCTGGGTCTCTGGATTACTACGCCATCACCTCCCTTTAATTGTCCCTTTAATATTTTGGTAAATTTTTAAAGTCATCTATCTGATGGACGCCGTTGCTAAAAATTGGAAGACATTTCCATTTTTGGTACCAACGTCAACAGAGACCCTTCATGTATAGCCTGAGCCTAGGGGTAACTTTGGGGTAATGTCAAGTGATCACAGAATCACAGAATGGTTACAGCACAGAAAGAGCCTATTCAGCCTGTCGTGGCTGTGCTGGCCCTCTGAACGAGCAGTTAACCAAGCGCCATTCCGCTGCCTTCTCTCTGTAACCCTGCACATTCTCCTTTTCATAAAACAGCTAATTCCCACTTGAATGCCTCAACAGAACCTACCTCCACAAAACTCTCAGGCAGTGCCATCCAGAGGTTAACCACTTGCTGCATGAAAAAAATTCTCCTCATGACTCATGCAAACATACAAACAAATAAATTAGGAGTAGGAGTAGGCCATTAAGGCCCTCGAGCCTGCTCCACCATTCAATAAGATCACCTTCCTTCCTACCCCCTAGGCCCTTTGAGCAGAATTGTCTCAGATTTGCACTAAGTGCGGAAGCGGGCAGGTAAAACGGCGGTTTCCCGGTTGGCCGCGATGATGGGTTTTCATGCCATAGCGTCCCAAACCCGCCGCATTACTCATGCATTCCAGGTAAACATGCTGTTTCCGTGGTGGGCGGACTCTCATTCGCCTGCCACACCATCACCTCACCGCTTCATCACACCAGGCGCCACATTTAAAGTACAGCCACGCTCAGTGCTTCCAGCCCAGTTTTGCAGCAAAAAAGGCATAGCCCAGAAAGACAAGAATACTGCAGCCCTCGAGCACCTTTTTGACGCTGGGAAAGCCCGCAGTGATATCCTCTACCCCTGCTCTGTCTGCAGGAGGGGCAGTTACATAACCATTCTGGCTTGGTAGGCAATGACAGCGGTGGTCAGTGCCAATGCTGCATAGAAGAGGTTGGCCATCCAATGCACATAGAGGATTGATGATCTCATCCATGCAGCCAGGGTATGGCAACCATCTCATCGCTCTAAACTCACACACTCAAGCCCATCACACATTCACTAGCATCTCACTCACTGCCAAAGGACATCACCACCCATTCTCACACAGGTAACCTCACATGATCATCTGGCCTCATTTCCTTTGGAGGCTGCCTCCTCAGCCCTCACCATTTTGAGGCCACTTGCACAGATCAACATGTGCCCCCACACATACCCCCTACTCATGAGACCCCCTAAAAGTGATGTGGTGCTGTCTGTGAAGCCTGGCACTGATGGCTGCGAATGCTGACTGAAGTAAGGTAGGCAAACATACCTTAGTCCCAAGCAAAGCACAATCTGCCAGGTGCATGGCACTTATGTGCTGTTGCGAAACATGTTGGCGTGTTTTCCCGCTGATGTGGGCGGACAATCCAGTGCGGGGATGAGTTCGGCGGGCTGGTCTATAATGATATGCTGATGTATTACAATGAGGTTCCTGACGTCCGATGGCAGGGAACGCGGGCCACCATCAGTGGGCTGAGCGCACAATCGCAAACTGGTTTCATGCCATCATGAAACCGATCGTGTCATATTGTCCGCTCATGCCACCGAACACACCCAACAACAGCGGACACAGAAAATCCCAGCTTTTGTCTCATTTTTCAATCGAGAGTCTAATTTCCTCTTACTTAAAAATATTCAATGACCCTGCCTCCACCACTCTCTGAGGAAGAGAGTTCCAAAGAGTCACTACCCTCTGAGGGGAAAAAAATCACCTCATTTCTGTCTTAAATGGGAGACCCCTTATTGTTAAACGGTGTCACCTTGTTCTAATCTCTCCCACAAGGTGAGACACCCTTTCAGCATCCACCCTGTCAAGTGCCCTCAGGACCTTACATGTTTCAACAAGTTCATTTCTGATGCTTCTAAACTCCAATGGATACAGGCCCAATCTGACCAACCGTTCCTCATTGTATAATGCCCTCACCACAGAAATCAGTCGAATGAACCTTATCTGAACTGCTTCTAATGCAGTTATGTCCTTTCTTAAATAGGGAGACCAAAATTGTACACAGGACTTTAGATGTGATCTCATCAATACCCTATAGAACTGTAGCAATACATCTTTACTTTTATATTCCATCCCCCTTGCAATAAATGACAACATTCAATTTGTCTTCCTAATCACTTGCTGTACCTGCATACTGATGTTTCCTGTACCAGGACACCCAGATGCCTCTGTACCCCAGAGTTCTGCAATCTCTCCCCATTTAAATAATATGCTGCTTTTATATTCTTCCTGTCAAAGTGGACAAGTTCACATTTTTGCACTATATACTTCATTAGCTATTTCTTTCCCCACTCACTTAACCTATCTATATCGATTTGCAGACTCCTAATGTCCTCCTCACAGCTTACTTTCCTACCTATCTTTCTGCCATCAGCAAGTTTAGCTACCATACGTTCTGTTCCACCATCCAAATCATTGATGTAGATTGTAAATAGTTAAGATCTCAGTACTGATCCCAGTGGCACTCCACTTGTTACATCTTGCCAACCCAAAAATGACCCCTTTATGCCAACTCTTTGTTTCCTATTAGCTAACCAATCAACAATCTATGCAAATATGTTGCTCCCTTAACCATGGGCTCTTATTTTGTGCAGCAATTTTTGATGTGGCACCTTGTCGAAACAGCAAGACTTCAGGACAGAGAGGTTAAAACAGAGAGACTTCAGGACAGAGAGGTTAAAACAGAGAGACTTCAGGACAGAGAGGTTAAAACAGAGAGACTTCAGGATAGAGGTTAAAACAGGGAGACTTCAGGACAGAGAGGTTAAAACAGAGAGACTTCAGGACAGAGAGGTTAAAACAGCGAGACTTCAGGACAGAGAGGTTAAAACAGCGAGACTTCAGGATAGAGGTTAAAACAGCGAGACTTCAGGATAGAGGTTAAAACAGGGAGACTTCGGGACTGAGAGGTTAAAACAGCGAGACTTCAGGATAGAGGTTAAAACAGGGAGACTTCGGGACTGAGAGGTTAAAACAGCGAGACTTCAGGACAGAGAGGTTAAAACAGAGAGACTTCAGGACAGAGAGGTTAAAACAGCGAGACTTCAGGATAGAGGTTAAAACAGGGAGACTTCGGGACTGAGAGGTTAAAACAGCGAGACTTCAGGACAGAGAGGTTAAAACAGAGAGACTTCAGGACAGAGAGGTTAAAACAGCGAGACTTCAGGATAGAGGTTAAAACAGGGAGACTTCGGGACTGAGAGGTTAAAACAGCGAGACTTCAGGATAGAGGTTAAAACAGGGAGACTTCGGAACAGAGAGGTTAAAACAGCAAGACTTCAGGACAGAGAGGTTAACTCAGCTAGACTTCAGGACAGAGAGGTTAACTCAGCTAGACTTCAGGACAGAGAGGTTAACTCAGCTAGACTTCGGGAGAGAGATGTTAAAATAGCGAGGCTTCGGGAGAGAGAGATTAAAACAGATCCTTCGGGGGAGAGAGACTAAAACAGAGAGACTTCAAGAGAGAGAGATTAAAGCAGAGAGACTTCAAGAGAGAGATTAAAACAGCGAGACTTCAGGAGAGAGAGATTAACTCAGCAAGGCTTCAGGAGAGAGATGTTAAAATAGCGAGGCTCCGGGAGAGAGAGAGATTAAAACAGAGACTTCGGGTGAGAGAGATTAAAGCAGCAAGACTTCTGGAGAGAGGTTAAAACTGCAAGACTTCGGGGCAGGGAGGTTAAAACAGTGAGACTTTGGGAGAGAGATTAAAACAGAGAGACTTCGGGAGAGAGAGGTTAAAATAGCAAGACTTCAGGCCAGAGAGATTAACTCAGCGAGACTTCGAGAGAGAGAGGTTGAAAGAATGAGACTTCGGGAGAGAGAGGTTAAGGGAGGGAGACTTCAGACAGAGAGGTTAGAACAGTGAGACTTCAGGGCGGAGAGGTTAAAACAACGAGACTCAAGTAGGAGTAACGGTAAAATAAAAGAAAGGGTCCATATTCTATTCAGTTAAGATATGTTTGGGGAGCTCAGTCCCAATGATTTGCAAATCCTGCGCTATGTGGGAAACCCTAGACACTCCAGCGGGTCTGGATGACCATGTGTGCAGGAGGTGCCTCCGACAGGAGCAACTCCAAATCCGGGTTTTGGAGGTGAGTGGCAGCTGGGCACTCTATGGTGCATTCATGAGGTTGAGAGGTTCATGAATAGCATGTTTCAGGGTGTGGTTACCCCGCAGCTTAAGGAAGTACAAGCAGAGAGGGAATGGGTGACTGCCAGACAGAAGGTGGGGACCAGGCAGGTAGTGAGGGAAATCCCTGAGTGCACTTCACTCACAAGCTATTTTTTGGCCTTGGGAAATTGTGAGAGTGATGGTTCCTCTGTGGAGGCCAGCCAGAGCCAAGGCCATGGCACTGTGGGTGGGTCTAACTTCTCGGGGGGTGGGGGGAGGAAGAAGTGTGGAAGGGCAATAGTGGTAGGGGATTCATTAGTGAGGGGAGTAGACAGGTGCTTCTGCGGCTTTAGACGTGACTCCAGGATGGTATGTTGCCTCCCAGGTGCCAGGGTCAAGGATGTCACAGAACAGCTACAGGGCATTCTGAGGGGGGAGGGTGAACAGCCAGAGATCGTGGTCCACATTGGGACCAATGACATTGAAAGAAAGAGAAATGAGGCCCTGCAAGCAGACTTTAGGGAGTTAGGTAGGAAATTGAAAAGCAGGACTTCAAAGGCAGTAATCTCCGGATTACTCCCAGTGCCATGCAATAGTGACTATAGTGTACAATAGGCCCCAAAACAGTCAGGGAGAGATAACATATCAAATATGTAATCAAATTTCAGAGAAGTGTAAGAATAATAAGGCAGTAATTGTAAGGGATTTTAACTACCCAAATATTAACTGAGATAGTTTTAGTGTGCAAGATAGGGAGGGAGCAAAATTCTAAGTTGCATCCAGGAGAACTTTTTTAGCCTGTACATAGAAAGCCCAACAAGGGAGGAGGGAGTTCTGGGCCTAATATTCAGAAATGAGCCTGGGCGGGCGGAAGGTGTATCAATAGGGGAGCATTTTGGAGACAGTGACCACAACTCAGTTAGATTTAAGATAGCTATGGAAAAGGATAAGGTTGGGCTGGGAATAAAGGTTCTAAGCTGGGAAAAGGCTAATTTTACTAAGGTGAGACACAATTTGGCCTTAGTGGGCTGGGAGCAACTACTTGCAGATAAAACTGTGTCAGGGCAGTGGGAGGCATTCAAGGAGGAAATAGCGAGAGTACAGGGCAAATATGTTCCCAAAAAGACAAAGGGGCGGCATCAAATCTGGAGAACCCTGGAAGTCAAGAGACATAAAGGTTAGGATTAAGAAAAAAGAGAAGCTTATGGCAGATACCGAGGGCTCAATACATCAGAGTCCCTCGAGGAGCACAAAAAGAGCAGGGGGAACTTAAAAAAGAAATTAGGAAAGCTAAGAGATTGCAAGAAAAATCATTGGTGGGTAGAATAAAAGAAAACCCAAAGATGTTTTTTATTAAACATATAAAGAGCAAGAGAATAAGGGGGGAGATCAAGTAGGGGCTTTAAGGGTGGACCTGGAAGATGTGGGTACAGTCCTCAATAAATACTTTGCAACGGTCTTCACAATGGAAAAGGACGACACAGATATAGACATCAGGGTGGAGGACTGTGAAATATTAGAATAAATTAACATAGAGAGAGAGGAGGTACTAGCAGGTTTAGCAGCCTTAAAAGTGGATAAATCCGCAGGCCTGATGAGATGCACCCCAGGCTGTTGAGGGGAGCAAGGGAAGAGATATCAGGGGCCCAGGCAGTAATTTTCAAATCCCCTCTGGCGACAGGTGAGGTGCCAGAGGACTGGAGAATTACTAACATTGTCCTATTATTATAAAAAGGAGGAAGGGAAAGACCAGGAAATTACAGGCCAGTCAGTATAACCTCGGTGACAGTGAAGCTACTGGAAAGAATTCTGAATTCTGCACTTGGAGATATATGGATTAACCAGAGATAGTGAGCATGGATTTGTTAAGGGAAGGTTGTGTTTGACAAATTTGATCGAATTTTTTGAGGACGTAACCAGGAGTGTTGATGAGGATAATGCATTTGATGTGATCTACATGGACTTTAGCAAGGCTCTTGACTGGTCAAGAAAGCAAGAGCTCATGGGATCCAAGGCAAAGTGGCACGTTGGATCCAAAATTGGCTGAGAGGCAGAAAGCAGAGGGTGATAGTAGAGGGATGTTTCTGTGACTGGAAATCTGTTTCCAGTGGGGTTCTACAGGGCTCAGTGCTGGGGCCCTTGTGTTTGTGGTGTTCATAAATGATTTGAAGTTAAATGTAGGGGGTATGATCAAGAAGTTCTCCGATGACACGATAATTGGTAGGGTGGTAAATAGTGAGGAGGAGAGCCGTAAACTCCATGGGGATATCAATGGACTGGTCAAGTGGGCAGAGCAGTGGCAAATGCAAATTCAACCCAGAAAAGTGTAAGGTAATGCATTTGGGGAGGGCTAACAAGGCAAGGGACATACACTATGAATGGTAGGACCCTGGAGATCTGAAGATCAGAGGAACCTTGGTGTCCATATCCACAGATCCCTGAAGGTAGCAGGGCTGGTAGATAAGGTGGTTAAGAAGGCATATGGGATATTTGCCTTTATTAGCCGAGGCATAGATTACAAAAGTAGGGAGGTCATGCTGGAGTTGTATAGAACCTTGGTGAGGCCATAGCTGGAGTACTGTGTGCAGTTCTAGACACCACATTATAGGAAGGATGTGATTGCACTGGAGACGGTGCAGAGGAGATTTATCAGGATGCTGCCTGGGCTGGAGGGTCTGAGCTATGAGGGGAGATTGGATCAGCTGGGGTTGTTTTCCTTGGAGCAGCAAAGATTGAGAGGCGACCTGATAGAGGGATATAAGATTATGAGGAGCATAGATAGGGTGGGTAGGAAGGCACTTTTTCCATTAGTAGAAGGGTCAATAACCAGGGGGCATAGATTTAAGGTAAGAGGTAGAAGGCTAAAAGGGGAGTTGAGGAGAATCTTTTTCACCCAGAGGATGGTGGGAGTCTGGAATTCACCGCTTGAAAGGGTGGTTGAGTCAGAATCTCTTGTAACATTCAAGAAGTATTTAGATATTCATTTATGTTGCCATAGTCTCCAGGGCTATGGCCAAGCGCTGGAAAATGGGATTAGTGTAGTCAAATCTTGGTTGACTGGCGTCGTCACGAAGGGCCGAATGGCCTCCTTCTGTGCTGTAATCGCCTATGAGTCTATGAGCGTTCTGGAAATCTAAGCAAAGCACAGCCACAGGTTCTCCTTTATCCACATTACTTGTTACTTACTCAAAGAGCTCCAATAAATTAGTCAAACACGATTTCCATTTCTCAAAACCATTTTGACTCTGCCAGATTGCATTAAGATTTTCTATGTGCCCCATTAAAACCTCCTTCATAATAGATTCCAGTATTTTCCCTGTGACAGATGTAAAGCTAACTGGCTTGTAGTTTCTTCTTTTCTGCCTCCCTCCTGTCTTGAATTACAGAGTTACATTCGCTATTTTCTAATCTGATGGGATCATTTCAGAATCTAGGGAATTTTGAAAAATTAAAACCAATGCATCTGTTACCTCAGCAACTACTTCTTTTAAGGCCGTCAGTGAAGTCAACCAGGGCCTGGGGACTTGTCAGCTTTTTTTTCTCAGTACCATTTCCCTGGTGTTTGTGAGTGTTTTAAGTTCATCCCTCCCTTTCACCTCTGATGCACGTTTATTTCTGGGATGTTATTCGTATCCTCCACAGTGAAGACAGATGCGCAATATCTGTTCAGTTCACCTGATATTGCCTTATTTTCAATTATTAATTTCCTAGGCTTACTTTGTGGAGGACCAACTGTCACTTTACTTACTCTTTTCCATTTTAAATACATGTAGAAACATTTAACATCTGTTTTTTTTATATTTCTAGCTAGCTTTCTCTCTTACTCTAATTTCTCTCTCATTATTTTTTTAAACTATTCTTTGCTGCTTTTTATATTCTGTCCAGTCGTATAACCTGCCACTGTGTTCACAGAACTGTAGCCTTTTTTTTTCATTTTGATACCATCTTTAGCTTCCTTAGCTAGCCATGGATGGTACATCCTCCCCATAATGTATTTCTTTCTCACTGGAATGTTCTATCCTGGGTGTGACAAAATAAATCCTGACATGTCTGCCACTGCAACTCGTCTGACCTATCCCTTAACCTAATTTCCCAGTTCACTTTAGCCAACTTTCTCTTCATATCTGCATAATTGTCCTTATTTAAGTTCAAATCATTAGTCTTAGGCCCACTCATCTCTCCCTCATACTGAATGCAAAATTCAGTCATGTTATGATCACTGCTACCTAGGGGTGTCTTTACTATGAGGTTGTTAATTAATTTTGTCTTGTTTCACATTACCAGATCATGGATAGGTTGCCCCTAGCATATGCTGCTCTGATAAATTGTGCTGAAAACACTCTATGAACTCACCTCTCAGGCTATCTTTGCCAATCTGATTTGCCCAATCTATATGTACAGTCATAGACTAGAGTCATAGAGGCCCACAGCACAGAAAAAGGCTCTTTGGACCATCAAGTCTGCACTGGTCGAACAAGTACCTAACTATTCTAATCCCATTTTCCAGCACTAGGCCCACAGCCTTATATGCCACGGCATTGCAAGTGCACATCCAAATACTTTAGATTAAAGTCACTCGTGATTATCGCCTAACCTTTCTCACAAGCCGCTCTTATTCCTTCCTGTATACTCCATCCTACAGTGTGGTTACTGTTAGGGAACCTATAAACCACTCCCACAAGTGACTTCCTACCTTTACTATTTCTTATCTCTAGCCAAGCGGATTCTACATCTTGATCCTTAGAACGAAGATAATTTCTTGCTGTTGGACTAATGTCATCTTTAATTAACAGAGCTAACCCTCCACATTTTTCTAGCTTTATGTCTTTCTGAAATGCCATGTACCCCTGAATATTCAATTCCCAGCCTTTGTCATCTTGTAGCCATATCTCTGTAATGGCTAACAGATCATATGTATTTATTTCTGTCTAAGCCGTCAGTTGATCGGTTTTGTTACGAATGCTATGTGCATTCAGGTACAAAGCCTTTAACTCTGTCTTTTTAGCATTTTTGGAATCTCTGGCCTTATCTGCTGGCGCACTCTTAAGTTGGTACTTTCTGTCTTTTCCTGCCGTGCTCTGATTATCACTTAAAAGACCATAGGCAGAATCTTCTGTTCGGCGAGCAGGGGCAGAGTCCCCTCGCTGACGCGCAAATGATGCGGGGTGACGTTGGGCGTGCGTCCCGATGTCACCCCGCATTATTTAGATTTTCAGGGCGAGTTGGCTGCATGCCCACCGAACTGTCAAAGGCCTGTTAAGGCCATTAAAAAATAATTAACGTGATTAATGGACCTGCCCGTCCAACCTTAAGGTTGGTGGGCAGGCCGGGAGCCCAGGCGGGCTTCAGAAGAAACATGAAACCTGAACACAGGCGGGATGAGGTTTCATGAGGATTAAAATTTTTATGAAGTATTTAAATCAAAGAAATGGACATGTCCCAGCTCATGTGACAGTAGTACATGAGTGGACATGTCAGTAATTTTTTTCCTCTTCTGTATTGAAATTTTCAAACCTGAGCCAATCTCCCTGAGGCGGCACTTAGTCTCAGGGAGATCTGTGTGCGCAAGCGCGAAAGAGCACACTTCCGGCTCAGGGAATACCCCACCCCCACCCGCACAGGGAGTGCGCAGCGCTTCCGAGCGGGCGTCACATTGGGCGGGGCTTAATTGGCACACCCATGTAAAATGGCGGTGTGCCCCTGACTGGGGGCGCCGATCGGGACCCCGCCCGCTCGTGCGTGCTCCCTCACAACCACCCCCCAATGGGGGGAAGATCCTGCCCTATAAGACGTAGTGAGAAAGAAAGATGTTCGGGGAAGGATGTACCATCCTCACAACATTTAAGAAGCATTTAGATGAGCACTTGAAACGCCATGGGGAGAATTTTCTCACCGTCGGGGGGGTTTGGGTGGGAGCGGGCGTGGGAAGGCGTGCACCTGATCGCTGCCTGGGTTCGGCTGCGCGCTGCCATTTTACGTGGGTGGGCCAATTAAGGCCTGCACAGCGTGACGCACACCCAGAAGCGCTGAGCGCTCGCTGTGTGGGCAGGCAGAGGAGGCTGAGTCAGGACCTGTGCTCTTTCGCAGTTTGATTTTTAAAAACTTAAATAAAGAAAGAAAAAAAAAATTAAGACATGTTCCCTCATGTAACAGTGTCACATGAGCTGGGACATGTCTATGAAATTTATTAAAAAATTTTACTGCAGTTTAAAAACTTTCATGAAACATTACCCCACCCGTGGATGAGGTTTCATGATAAACGCGAAGGCCGCCAGGGCTCTTCGCCTGCCCCCCAACCTTAAGGTTGGACGAGGAGCTCCGTCAATCACTTTGATTAGTTTTTAAATGGCCTTAGACAGTTCGGCGAGCACGCAGCCACCTCCGCTGCACGCCCGCTGGACTGAGGATCAGAATGACGCCAGAATGCACGGCCGATGTCATCACGTGTCATTTTACATGTCAGCAAGTGGGGCCCGCCCCCGCTCGTCGACCCGAAGATTCTAGCCCATAGCATACAGGCCTACATGCCAAGTGCTGGAGAATGAGATTAGAATAGATAGGTGCTTGGTGGCTGACACGGACACGATGGGCCAAAGGGCCTGTTTCTTTGATGTATAACTCTATGGCTCTAAGTAGGCCATTTGGCCCGTCGAGCCTGCTCCGCCATTCAATGAGATCATGGCTGATCCGATAATCAACAATTCCACTTTCCTGCCTTTTCCCCATAACCCTCGGTTCCCTTACTGATTAAAAACCTGTCTATCTCAGCCTTGAAAATACTTAACGGTCCGGCCTCCACAGCCCTCTGCGGTAAATAATTCCACAGATTCGCTACCCTTAGAGAGAAGAAATTCCTCCTCATCTCTGTCGTATATGGCCGACCCCTCACTCTGAGATTATGCCCTCTGATCCAAGGCTCTCCCACAAGGGGAAACAACCTCTCAGCATCTACCCTGTCAAGCTGCTGAAGAATCTTACATGTTTCAAAAAGGTCGCCTCTCATTCTTCTAAACTCCAATGAGTACAGGCCCAACCTACACAACCTCTCCTCGTAAGAAAATCCCTCCATACCCAGGATCAACCTAGTGAACTTTCTCTGGACTGCCTCCAATGCCAGTATATCTTTCTTTAGATAAGGGGACCAAAATTGTTCACAGTATTCTAGGTATGGTCTAATTAGTTCCTTGTATAGTTTTAGCAAGACTTCCTATTTTTATACTCGATCCCCTTTGAAATAAAGGCCAACATTCCATTTGCCTTCCCTATTACCTGCTGAACTTCTATGTTAGCTTTTTGGGATTCATGCACGGGGACTTCCACATCCCTCTGTGCTGCAGCTTTCATTAGTCTTTCTCCATTTAAATAATGTTCAGCTGCTCTATTTTTCCTGCCAAAGTGCATAACCTCAAATTTTCCCACATTATATTCCATTTGCCAAGTTTCTGTCCACTAACGTAACCAGTCTATATCCCTCTGTAGACTCTTAATGTCACCCTCACCACTTGCCTTCCCACCTATTTTTGTGTCATCCACAAACTTGGTGATAGCACATTCACTGCTCTCGTCTAAGTCATGAATATATATTCTAAATCGAAGCATAGAAACATAGAAAATAGGAGCAGGAGTAGGCCATTTGGCCCTTCGAGCCTGCTCCGCCATTCATTATAATCATGGCTGATCATCCAACTCAATAGCCTGCTCTCGCTTTCTCCCATATACTTTGACTCCTTTCGCCCGAAGAGCTACATCAACTCCTTCTTGAGAACATACAATGTTTTGGCCTCAACTACTTTCTGTGGTAGAAAATTCCACAAGCTCACCACTCTCTGGGTGAAGAAATTTCTCCTCATCTCAGTCCTAAATGGTCTACGCCGTATCCTCAGATGGTGATCCCTGGTTCTGGACTCCCCCACCATTGGAAACAGCCTTCCTACATCTACCTTGTCTAGTCCAGTTGGAATTTTATAGGTTTCTATGAGATCCCCCCTCATTCTTCTGAACTCCAGTGAATATAATCCTAACCGACTCAATCTCTCCTCATATGTCAGTCCTGCTATCCCAGGAATCAGTCTGGTAAACCTTTGCTGCACTCCCTCTATAGCAAGAACATCCTTCCTCAGATAAGGAGACCAAAACTGCACACAACATTCCAGATGTGGTCTCACCAAGGCCCTGTACAATTGCAGCAAGACATCCCTGCTCCTGTACTCGAATCCTCTGGCTGTGAAGGCCAGCATACTGATTGCCTTCTTTACCACCTGCTGCACCTGCATGCTTACCTTCAGCGACTGGTGTACGAGGACACCGAGATCTCGTTGCACATTCCCCTCTCTCAATTTAAAGCCATTCAGATAATAATCTGCCTTCCTGTTTTTTCTACCAAAGTGGATAACCTCACATTTATCCACATTATACTGCATCTGCCATGCATGCACACTCACTCAGCTTGTCCAAATCATCCTGAAGCATCTCTCCACCCTCCTCACAGCTCACCCTCCCACCCAGCTTTGTGTCATCTGCAAATCTGGAGATATTACATTTAGTTCCCGCATCTAAATCATTCACATATATTGTGAATAGTTGGAGTCCCAGCACCGATCCCTGTGGTACACCACTAGTCACTGTCAACCATTCGGAAAAAGACCCATTTATTCCTACTCTTTGTTTCCTGTCTGCCAACCAGTTTCCTATCTATCTCAATACACTACCCCCAATCCCACATGCTTTAATTTTACATGCTAATCTCTTATGTGAGACTTTGTCAAAAGCCTTCTGAAAGTCCAAATAAACCACTTCCACTGGCTCCCCCTCATCAACTCTACTAGTTACATCCTTGAAAAATTCCAGTAGGTTTGTCAAGCTTGATTCCCCTTTCAGAAATCCATGCTGACTCTGTCCGATTCTGCCACTGTTTTCCAAGTGCTCAGCTATTAAATCTTTTATAATGGACTCTAGAATTTTCCCCATTACCAATGCCAGGCTGACTGGTCCATAATTCCCTATTTACTCTTTACCTCAATTTTTAAATAGAGGGGTTACATTAGCTACCCTCCAATCTGTAGGAACTGTTCCAGAGTCTATAGAATCTCGGAAGATGACCACCAATGCATCCACTATTTCTAGGGCCACTTCTTTCAGTACTCTGG
Organism: Cetorhinus maximus; assembly: GCF_964194155.1. Classification (NCBI taxonomy): domain Eukaryota; kingdom Metazoa; phylum Chordata; class Chondrichthyes; order Lamniformes; family Cetorhinidae; genus Cetorhinus; species Cetorhinus maximus. The sequence continues at coordinate 19,985,332 of NC_135880.1, forward strand.
GACGTAGATTATCAGGCCCTGGCGATTTATCGGCCTTCAATCCCATTAATTTCTCCAACATCATTTCGCTACTAATACTGATTTCTGTCAGTTCCTCTCTCTCACTAAACCCTGTGTTCCCCAACATTTCTGGTATGTTATTTTTGTCCTCCTTTGTGAAGACAGAACCAAAGTATGTATTTAGTTGGTCAATCATTTCTTTGTTCCCCATTATAAATTCCCCTGTTTCTGACTGTAAAGGACCTACATTTGTCTTCACCAATCTTTTTCTCTTCACACACCTATAGAAACTTTTACAGTCAGTTTTTATGTTCCCTGCAAGCTTACTCTCGTAATCTATTTCCCCCTTCCTAATCAATCCCTTGGTCCCCCTTTGCTGAATTCTAAAGTGCTCCTAATCTTCAGGTCTGTTTTTTTTTTCTGGCCAATTTGTATGCCTCTTCCTTGGATCTAATACTGTCTCTAATTTCCCTTGAAAGCCATGGTTTGGCTACCTTTCCAATTTTACATTTGCGCCAGACAGGAATAAACAATTGTTGCAGTTCACCCATGTGCTCTTTGAATGTTTATCATTGCCTATCCACCGTCATCCCTTTAAGTAACGTTTCCCAATCCATCATAGCCAACTCGCACCTCATACCATCGTAGTTTCCTTTATTAAGATTCAGGATCCTAGTCTCAGAATCAACTACATCACTCTCCATCTTGATGAAGAATTCTATCATATTATGGTCGCTCATCCCCAAGGGGCCTCGCACAACTACATTGTCAATTATTCCTTTCTCATTACAGTCTTGGATGGCCTGTTCTCTGTTTGGTTCCTCAATGTATTGATCCAGAAAACCATCCCGTATACACTCCAGGAATTCCTCCTCTATGGTATTGTTACTAATTTGATTTGCCCAATCTATATGCAGATTAAAGTCACTCATAATTACAGATGTTTCTTTATTGTATGCATCTCTTATTTCCTGTTTAATGCCATTCCACCACTGTTTGGAGTTCCATATGCAACCCCCATTAACGTTTTTTGCCCCTTAGTGTTTCTCAGCTCTACCCATACAGAATCCACATCATCAAAACTAATATCTTTCCTCACTATTGCGTTAATTTCCTCTTTAACCAGCAATGCAACTCCACCACGTTTTCCTTTTTGTCTGTCCTTCCTAAATACTGAATACCCCTGGATGTTCAGTCCCCATCCCTGGTTACCTTGCAGCCATGTCTCTGTAATCTCAACTACATTATACCTGTTTACATCTATTCGCACGGTTAATTCATTCACTTGTGGTTCCATAATTGTGGCCCCAGCACTGATCCCTGTGACACTCCACTCGTCACAGTTTTCAATGCTGAAAATGACCCCCTTATCACAACTCTCTGTCTTCTTTTAATTAAGCAATCCCCAATCCATGTTAATATATTACCCCCAGCACCATGGGGTCTTATTATTAAGTAGTATTATTGAACTCCTTTTGGAAATCCAAAATATATTACATCTATTGGTTCCCCTTTATCTATCCTGCTTGATCTAGCTATGCTTGATTTATGTATCCTATTTATCTATCCTCACCCTGAGGGGGCTTGACAGTGCAGTTGTTGAGAAGTTGTTTCCACTAATGGGGAATCTCAAACTAGGGGACATAGATACAGAATAAGGGGACACTCATTTAAAACTGACATGTGAAGAAATTTCTTCTCTCAAAGGGTAGTGAAAGCCTGGAATTCTCTACCCAAGAGAGTTTATTTCCTCCCCCACTTTTGCCCCTTGATTATTTAGTATTTTTGGAATGCTATTAGTGTCTTCTCCTGTGAAGACTGAAGCAAAGCATTTATTCAACTCCTCTGCCATTTCCTCTTCCCCATTATTATTTTCCTAACCTCATTCTCTAAGGGGCCTATGTTCACTTTGACCTCTCTCTTCCTTTTTATAGATTTAAAGAAGCTCTCACTGTCCATTTTCATATTACTTGCTAGTTTACCCTCAAAGTTTATTTTCTCCTTCTTTATTATTTTTTGGTCACCTTTTGTTGATTTTTAACACTTTCCCGATCCTCTGGCTTACCACTAATCTTTGCCACATTTTATGTTTTTTTTTTCTTTCAATTTGATACTATCCTTAACTTCCTTGTTTAACCATGAGATTATGTCCTCTGGTCCTAGACTCTCCCACAAGGGGAAACAACCTCTCAGCATTTACCCTGTCAAGCCTCCTAAGAATCTTATATATTTCAATAAGGTCGGCTGTCATTCTTCTAAACTCCAATGAGTACAGGCCCAACCTACTCAACCTCTCCCCATAAGAAAATCCCTCCATACCTAGCATCAACTTAGTGAACATTCTGTGGACTGCCCCCAATGCCAGTATGTCTTTTCTTGGACAAAGGGACCAAAACTGTACACAATATTCTAGGTGTGGTCTAACTCATGCATTGTGTAGTTTTAGCCAGAATTCCCTATTTTTATACTTCATTCTCTTTGAAATAAAGGCCAACATTCTATTTGCCTTCCCTATTACCTGCTGAACTTGTATGTTAGCTTTTTGGGATTCATGCAAGAGGACCCCCAAATCCCTCTGTGCTGCAGTTTTCTTCAGTCTTTCTCTATTTAAATAATATTCAGCTCCTCTATTCTTCCTGTCAAAATGCATAACTGGTCACCACATTACAGGAAGGGCATAATTGCTTTGGAAAGAGTACAGAAGAGATTTACAAGAATGTTGCCAGTGCTTGAAAATTGTAGCTATGAGGAGAGATTGGATAGACTGGGGTTGTTTTCCTTGGAACAGAGGGGTGGTGTTGAGGTTTACAAAATTATGAGGGGCCTAGATAGGGTAGACAGGAAAGGCTTGTTTCCCCTAATGGAGGGGTCAATTACCAGAGGGCATAGATTTAAGGTGATTGGTAGAAGGATTAGAGGGTTCATGAGGAAAAACTTTTTCACTCCAAAGGGTGGTGGGCATCTGGAATTTACTGCCTAAGTTGGTGGTTGTGGCTGAAATGCTTAATTCATTTAAAAGGTACCTGGATCTGGATCTGAAGTGCTGTAACCTGCAAGGTGATGGACCAGGTGATAGAAAGTGGGATTAAAATGAGTGGCTAGTTTCTTTTTTCTCTTTTTGGCCAGGCAGACATGATGGGCTGAATGGCCTCTTTCTGCACCATATTGTTTCTATGGCTCTATGGCTCTATGGTTCCTTTTCAACTATAGGCAGTCTATCCAATACCTCCTCCTTCTCAATTCTGAGCCCTTGAATGATCTCAATTCCCTCCTATTTCAGCATGATTTGGGTAGCATCACCTTCCTTGGTAAAGTATTCATTTAATACCTCAGCCATGTCCTCTGCCTCCATGTGTAAATCCCCTTTTTGGTCCCTAATCAGCCCCACTGCTTCTCTTATGACCCATTTATTATTTATATGTCTATAGAAGACTTTGGGATTCCCTTTTATGTTAGCTGCCAACCTCCTTTCATACTCTCTCTTTGCTTCTCTTATTTTCTTTCTCATTTCCCCTCTTAACTTTATATATTCACCTTGGTTCTCGGCTACATCATCTGCCTGATTTCTGTCATTAGTTCACTTTTTCTTCTTCATCTTAGCCTCTATCTCTTTTGTCATCCAGGGAGCTCAGGATTTGTTTGCCCTTCCTTTCCTCTTTGAGGGAATATACCTTGACTGTACCCGATCTATCACTTCTTTGAATATAGCCCATTATTCAGTTAATGATTTTCTTACCGACCTTTGATTCCAATTTACCTGGCCTAGATCCATTTGTACCCCAAGGAAGTTGACTTGACCGAAGTTAATTATTCTTATTCTGGATTGTTCTTTGTCCTTTTACGTCACCAAATTAGGCCTTCCCTTACAATGATCACGGTCACCTGTGTCAAATTCCTTACACTTCTTTTAATAAAACAGCAGTCCATTTATTTAAAGTTATTGTTTTGTTAACACAGTGGAGAGATCTGATGCAAGTGTATTAAAGATGCACATGAGAACATCACTGCCTGTGCTTTTGACCCCTCTCCCTCTTCCAGTACATGTCCTAGTTTAATAAAAAAATAACTTCCCTGTGTTATGGGAAAATATCTTAAGAACAAAATGTGCTGGAAAAACTCAGCAGATCTGCCAGCATCTGTGGAGAGAGAAACAGAGTTAACGTTTCGAGTCCAATCTGGCTCTCCAATTAATATTTTGATGTTTTACAGATATTTTATAATCTACATGAAAAATCTATCATTCATGCATTTTTTGGCTCTTCTCTAAGTTAAATCAATATTATCCTGGCTGGTCTCTCATCCTCCATCCTCTATATATTTCAGCTCATCCAAAATATCATATTCAGCATCAAGTCTGGTTGCCCTTCACCTCTGTCCTTGCTGACCTACGTTGGTTCCCAATCCCAAATCCCATAACTTTAAAATTCTCATTTTTTGATTTTAAAGTTCTGCAAAGTCTTTCCGCTGCCGAGCTCAGTAACCTCTTGCTTAATCAAGTGTGCTACCAACCCAGGACATTGCTGCAGGAATTCCTCAAGGAAGAGTCCTAGGCCAAACTATCTTCAGTTGCTTTATCAATGACCTGCCCTCCAACATAAGGTCAGATAAGGGGATGTTTGCTAATGAAAGCACACTGTACAGTTACATTCACAATTCCTCAGGCAACAAGGCAGCCTGTACAAGCTGTAAGACCTGGACAACACCCAGGCTTGGACTGACAAGAGGAAAATACCATTCAGCAAGAACAGTGTGTAATGTCCAGTAAAGGCATGTCCTATTCATAACTTGAAATATGGATTGCATTCGGAATATAATTTTCTGGAAGAGCCTTTTTATTTAAACATTGACACTAACACGATGTCTAAGGTGTCTGCCAAAGGTCAGGTAACTTTTGTAACTTTTACCTCAAGTCTCTGGAATGTTCCTGATTGAATAACCATGTGTGGGAGCCTCCCTCTTCAATGGACATACCAAGCCAAAACCCATTTGAGGGGTTTACACCAACTATTGTTGGTAGTTTACTCAAACCTCAAAATCTATAGACTCCTAGACACACCATCTCCTAGCTCGGTATTTAAGAAAGGAGAGCTGCAGAAACCAGTAAATCACAAGTAGGTGTGAATAGTAGGCCATCATCTATCACCTCTTGTGTAGCAATGGCTTTGGATTTCCAAACCATTCTGGGTAGACAAAAGCAGTTGATCATGTGCTTGAAACCAACTTCAAATCACAAATTCTTTTATCCCAAGAGTCAAAGAGAAGCTGGTCAGTCTACACAGAAATGGAGCTGTTGGGCATCATCAGCAAGAAAAAGCAGTAGGCCCATACCTTTTTAAACCTGGTGATTGTTACATCTTAAAAGTCTCCCAGCCTGGTTCCTTTTCAAAGTGTACCAGTATAGAAACTTGACCTCCTGGTAAGAAAACTACAGGTGGTTCACTTTGTGGCTTGTTAGACATTCACATCTTCAAGCGAATTGTGCAATAATCCTGATATACGACTCCAGCTATTTGAATCCATCCAGATTAACCCATCACGAGTGAAAATTCCTCCTTTGACGACCTTGGACTGTGCTGCTTCCTAAGACAAGCCAAAACATGACTTACAAACTGTTCCATAGTTTGTAGTTAGTAAAAGTGCACTACCTTCTTGAATTGTATCTTGTGTGTGCATGTCTGTATGTGTGTGTATGTGTCTGTGCCTGTGTGCACGTGAGTGACTGACATAACATTTAGACTTACAAGGTGAACACATGAATAAATAATACTCTTTATTTAAACTCATGAAAGCTTGTTGCTGGCTATTTCACTTGACCGTACACTCAGGGGCTAAGAAACACGTTTAAAAAAAAACACACTGATCATGGACAGTAAGGGAAGGCAATTGAAATTCCAATCTATCTCTCATCTCTGTCCATAACAAATTATAACTTATATTGTGCCTTTTATGTATTAAAACACCAGGTGATTCACAGGAGTGCTAACAAGAAAAAATGACACCAAGCCACATAAGGTGATATTAAGCGGTGGAGCAATTAAATCAGGGGTGCTTAGGAGGTCAGATTTAGATGATTGCAGATATCTGAGAGAATTATGGGGTTGGAGGAGAGCAGAGAGGTAGGGAGGGGTGAGGTCATAGAAGGATTTTAAAACAAGGATGAGAAATTAAAAAAGAGGCATTGAATGGGAACCACATAAATGCCAGATAATGAACATCCCCAACAAGAGAGAGATGAGCCATCTCCCTTTGACATTCAATGGCATTACCATCATTGAATCCCCCACCCTCAACATGCTGGGGGTCACCACTGACCAGAAAATTAACTGGACAACAGGCATAAATACTGTGGCTACATAAGCAGGACAAAAAATGGCTATCCTGTGGCAATTAGCTCATTTTTAGCTCCCCCAAAGCCTGTTCACAACCCAAAATGCGCAAGTCAGATTTTGATTGACCTGGGAGAGAGGCAGGCAGCGAGTCTGTTTGGAGAACGCACAGGAGACAGCTGCTTCAGCTTTAGCTCTAGACTCTCGGGTTTGAAGAAAAAAAATGAATAGTGACATCACAGGAAAGCCATAAGTTTATTAGTTGCTGAGAAACTGCTGTCAGTGTGTGTCTTTAAATAGCTGTAAATTAGAAAAGTGTATTCTCTTTAAAGAAATAGCTACTTGGATTCAACAAAGAAACACTAGGAATAGGGGAGTAAATTTAAGTCAGGGCCAGGAAAATAAGGTATTATAAGTAAACCAAAGTACTTTAAAGTTAACGTAAGGAAGTAAAGTTAAGACATGGCAGGGCCGTGTGGAATGTGTGTCCTGTAACATGTGGGAAGTTGTGGACACTGCTGGTGTCCTAGACAACCACATGTGCAGGAAGTGCTTCCAGCTGCAGAAACCTGAGCTCTGGGTTTCAGACCTCGAGCAGCAGCTGGAGTCACTATGTTGCATCCGCAAGGCTGAGAGCTATGTGGGTTGCATGTTCAGAGAGGTGGTCACATTGCAGTCTAGGCATCCCGCAGGGGCCTATATTCAGGCTTCAATTTTTTACAATTTTTTACATAAATTGTAAATGACTTAGGTCATTGTAGCTAAATTTGTAGATGATACAAAGATAGGTAGAAAAATATATTGTGAAGAGGACATGAGGAGGTTGCAGATGGATATAGATAGGTTGAGTGAGTGGGCAAAGATCTGGCAAATGGAGTTTAATGTGGGCAAACATTAAGTTGTTCACTTTGGCAGGAAGAACAAAAAAGCAGAGTATTACTTAAATGGAGAACGGCTACATAATTCTGAGGTGCAGAGGGATCTAGGCATTCTAGTACATGAGTCACAAAAAGATAGTATGCAGGGACAGCAAGTAATTAAGAGTAATTAATGGAATGCTATCCTTTATTATGAAAGGGATTGAACATAAAAGTAAGGATGTTATGCTTCAGTTATACGAGGCATTGGTGAGACCACACCTTGAATACTGTGTGCAGTTTTGGTCTCCTTATATAAGGAAGAATGTAAATGCATTGTAGCCGGTTCAGTGGAATATTACTAGATTCATACCTGGAATGAGTGGGTTATCTTATGAGAAAAGGCTGGGCAGACTGGGCTTGTTTCCACTGGAGTTTAGAAGGGTGAGTGTTGATTTGATGGAAGTATACACGATCCTGAACGGCCTTGACAAGGTGGACGTGGAAAGAATGTTTCCTCTTATGGATGAGTCCTGAACTAGGGGGCACTGTTTCAAAATTAGGGATCACACTTTTAGGACAGAGATGAGGAGAATTTTTTTCTCTCAGAGGGTTGTGCGACTTTGGAACTCTCTGCCTCAGAAGGTGGTGGAGGCAGGGTCATTGAATATTTTTAAGGCAGAGGTGGATAAATTTTTGTTAGGCAAGGGAGTCAAAGGTTATCGCGGGTAGATGGGAATGTGGAAATCAAAACACAAGTAGGTCAGCCATGATCTTATTGAATGGCGGAGCAGGCTCGAGGGGCTGAATGGTCTACTCCTGCTCCTATTTCATATGTTCTTATGAGAACTAGGCAGGTAGTGCAGGAGTCCCCTGTGGTCCCACTTGCTAATCGGTTTTGTGTTTTGGACACTGGTGAGGGTGTTGATTCCTCAGAGCAGTGCAGGCAGAACCAGGTTTGTGGCACCATGAGTGAACTGGAGGCAGCTGGTCTAGAGATTTTGAGTTATCAAAAGGGGAGCTAGGTTTGAAATGCTAAGTATGTAAACATGGCTGAAATTTTAGAATATGAGGTGTGAGGAACATTTTCATTTTTAGATAAATTAGGTTAGTTTGAATTTCAAAGAGACGGTAAGATGTTACACATAGCCATAGGAAGTTAAGACAAACAGTGTATTTATTTTTCCCAAAGTTTACTGATAATATGAGTGCCATGAAAGATTTATATTAAGAGAAAAGCAAAGTTTCAAAGACATTTTGGAACAATGGGATTTACATTAAAAAGGGAGAAGCACGTATAAATGAGTTGAAGTTATGTGTAAGGAGAAGGCATTCTAAGATCTAACACAAGTGTGAAAAGCCTCCAGCCTCTGGGCATCAAGTTGCTGTCTACAGGAACCGAAACTAAGGAAATTCATTTTGAATATCGCTGTCCAGGGTATTGTGTGCTTTTCCTTGGTCTGTTGAAATCTACCTTGTTTTATTGTTGCCTTAACGGAGGAGTAACTGGGAGTCATATTAATTAGGGGAGTTAGGAGCCAATATCGGTAGTAATTTGTAGACATATGTGCGTGCTTAAGAACTTTTCTTTTATTATTAAATGTTTAGTTTTGTAAAAACCATTAAGCCTCAGTGGACATTTTACTACTGAATTCAAGGCACACATCTCAAAATAAAATACAAATTGCAAAACAGTTGTGGCAGCTGTGTCAACATTTCCTCTGGGATTTGACCAGCTCGGCGTTTACCACCCACCGTGCTGTAACACATGGATGCCATCGAGCAACTGCAAGACATTCTTCTGTGGGAAGGTGAACAGCCAGGGGTCACTGTCCACATTGGTACCAATGACATAGGTAGGAAGGGGGATGTGATTTTGAGAATTTAGGAAGCTAGGTCAAAAATTAACAACAGGACCTCAAATGTAGTAAACTTCAGATGACTCCCAATGCAACGTGCAAGTGAGTAGAGAAATAGGAGAATAAGGCAAATGAATGCGTGGCTGGAAAGATGGTGCAGAAGGGAGGACTTTAGATTCCTGAGATGCTGGGACTGGCTCTGGGGGAGATGGCACCTGTACAAGCCAGACAGGTTGCACCTGAACAGAGCTGGGACTGAGTTCCATGTGGGCGTTGCGGGAGTGCTGTTGGGAGGACTTTAAACTAACTCGACAGGGGTGTGGGAACCAGGAGAGAGTATTAGAGAGTAAGGTGCACAAAATACTGGGAGAGACAGATAGCACTAGAACAGAGAATAGTAAGTTAATTGGTGGAGTTGGAGAAAGGAATAAAGTCACAAAGTCTAAATCAGTGTTACTGTGCATGTATGTAAATGCGCAGAGTACAGTAAATAAGATTGGGGAGTTACAGACGCAGATTGTCATGTGGAAATATGATGTTGTGGCAATAACAGAGACCTGGCTCAAGGAAGGGCAGAACCGAATGTTAAATATTCCTGGCTACAAGGTGTTCAAAAAAGATAGGAAAGGAGGAAAAGGAGGAGGGGTGGTGGTAATGATTAAGGAGGACATTGCAGTGCTGGAGAAAGAGGATGTCCTAGAGGGATCAAGGACTGAATCAGTTTGACTAGAGCTAAGGAACAAAAGGGTGTATTTACATTGCTCGGTGTAGTCTGTAGACCGCCAACAAGTGGGAAGAACGTAGAGGAACAAATCTGCAAGGAAATTGCAGAGAGATGCAAACATTATAGAGTAGTTATAATGGGAGGCTTTAATTACCCAAGAATAGACTGGGACAGAGGTAGTGTAAAGGGCAGAGAAGGGCAGAGTTCCCAGATTGTGTTCAAGAGAATTTTCTACATTCATATATGTCCTGTCCAACAGGAAAGGATACACTGTTGGGCCTGGTTCTTGGAAATGAGGTGGGCCAAGTAGATCAAGTGTCAGTGGGGGAACATTTAGGAGACAGTGATCATTGTTTCTGTAGAAACACCCTCTGGGAGGTTTCTTGGTCAAATAAAACAAACTTTATTTACACGAGAGCTTCCGTGGCTGCCTTAATACAGTCAGCCCCTCATACAGCCACCTTTTCCTAGGAAACCCTTCCCTAGACTATAATCACCCACGCTAGCCACACATTGGTTGAAAAAATCAGGTGACCCCTCCTCTGTTGAACTGACCTTAAAGTGACAGTCATCATAGTATTGTGAGGTTTAGGATGATGGTAGAAAAGGACATTGTGCAATCTAGAGTAAGAATAATTAACTGGGGCAGAGCTGACTTGAATGGGGCAAGGACGGAGCTGGGCTGGCTAGACTGGAACCAAAGGCTGGGAGGAAAAACTGTAGCTGAACATCTGGCTACCTTCAAAGAAGAAATGGTTCAGGCTCAGCCAAGGTATATAAAGTATTTTCCCTCAAAAGGGAAAGGTAGGGCAAACAAATCCTGAGCTCCTTGGGTGAAAAAGGAGATAGAAAATAAGGTAAATGAAGAAAAAGTGTGCTTATGAGAGGTGTCAGGTAGAAAATGCAACTGAGAACCAAGCGGAATACAGAAGGTTCAGGGGGGAGGTGAAAAAGCAAATAAGAGAAGCAAAGAGGGATTATGAGAAAAGGCTGGCAGCCAACATAAAGGGGAATCTCAAAGCCTTCTATCTGTATATAAATAGTAAAAGGGTGGTAAAAGGAGGAATATGGCTGATTAGGGACCAAAACGGGGATTTACACATGGAGGGCATGGCTGAGGTGTTAAATTTCCTTTTCTACCATCATCCAAAACCTCACGATACTGTGATGACTGTCACTTTAAGATCAGATCAACTCAGTAGGGGTCACGTGATTTTTTTCAACCAATGTGGTGTTAACTGAATGCTTTGCATCTGTCTTTACCAAGGAAGCAGATGCGACTGAGGCCACGGTGACATAGGAGGAAACCCTGTCAACAGAAGGGTTCAAAATTGATCAGGAGGAAGTGTTGGATAAACTGTTGGTGCTTCAAGTTGACAAGGCACCTGGTCCGGTTGAGATGCACCCAAGGATATTGAAGGAAGTGAGAGTGGAAATTGCAGGGGCACTGGCCAAATCTTTCAGCCTTCCCTAGACTCAGGGGAGGTGCCAGAGGACTAAAGAGTTGCAAACATTACACCCTTGTTCAAAAAAGGTGTTAAAAATCATGATGGGGCTCGATAGAGTAGATAGGGGGAAACTGTTCCCGCTCATAAAAGGATCGAGAACAAGGAGGCACAGATTTACAGTAATTTGCAAAGGAAGCAAATGTGATGTGAGGAAAAAACTTTTTTGCACAGCAAGTGGTTGGAGCCTCAAATGCAGTGCCTGGGTGTGTGGTGGAGGCAGGTTCAATTGAGGCATTCAAGAGGGCATTAGATGGTCACTTGAATAGAAACAATATGCAAGGGTACGGGGAAAAAGCAGGAGAATGGCACTTATTTGGAGAGCCAGTGCAGGCATGATGGGCCGAATGGCCTTCTTCTGTGCCATAACAAATCTGTGAATCTGTGTGTTATGGAATACTCTCCACTTATGGCTTCAAATACACTTAAGTATCAGGACACAATCCAGGATAAAACAGCTTGCATGAACAGCAAGCACCTCAGGCATCAACTTAAATATTCTCTCCCTCCAATACCAACACTTTGCGCAGCAGTATTTACCACCTAGAAGCTACACTGCAGCAGCTTGCCAAGGTTCCTTTGACAGCACCTTCCAAACCCACAACCTCTACCATCTAGAAGCACAAGAGCACAATCACCTTCGAGCTCTCCGCTAAGTCATACATCACACTGACTTAGAAATATATCAACGTTCCCTCATCGTCACAGAATTATAAAATTACAAAATTGTTACAGTGCAGAGGGGGGCCATTCGGCCCATTGTGTCTGCAATAGCTCTCTAAATGAGCATTATGCCTTCGACACATTCTCCTACCTTTTCCCCATACCCTTGCACATTGTTTCTATTCAAATAATCATCTAATGCCATCTTGAATGTCTTGATTGAACCTACCTCCACCACACATCCAGGTAGTATATTGCAGACCAAACCACTCACTGTGTGAAAAAGTTTCTTTTCACATCACACTTGCTTCTTTTGCAAATCACTTTAAATCTGTACCCCCTCATTCTCGATCCTTTTACGAGTGGGAACAGTTTCTTTCTGTCCAGTCCCCTCATGATCTGCATCCCAGAGTACTTGAGGAAGTGGCCCTAGAAATACTGGATGCATTGGTGGTCATTTTCCAAGATTCTATAGACTGTGGAACAGTTCCTACAGATTGGAGGGTAGCTAATGTAACCCCACTATTTAAAAAGAGAGGTGGAGAGAAAACAGGGAATTATAGACCAGTCAGCCTGACGTCGGTAGTGGGGAAAATTCTAGAGTCCATTATAAAAGATTTGATAGCTGAGCACTTGGAAAACAGTGGCAGAATCAGACAGAGTCAGCATGGATTTATGAAAGGGAAATCATGCTTGACCAAACTACTAGAATTTTTCGAGGATCTAACTAGTAGAGTTAATGAGGGAGAGCCAGTGGATGTGGTTTATTTGGACTTTCAGAAGGCTTTCGACAAAGTCCCACATAAGAGACTAGCGTGTAAAATTAAAGTGTAAGGGGTTGGGGGTAGTGCATTGAGATGGATAGAAAACTGGTTGGCAGACAGGGAACAAAGATTAGGAATAAATGGGTCCTTTTCCGAATGGCAGGCAGTGACTAGTGGGATACCGCAGGGATCGGTGCTGGGACCTTAGCTATTCACAATATATATGAATGATTTAGATGAGGGAACTAAATGTAATATCTCCAAATTTGCAGATGACACAAAGCTGGGCTGGAGGGTGAGCTGTGAGGAGGATACAGAGATGCTTCAGTGTGATTTGGACAAGCTGAGTGAGTGGGCAAATGCATGGCAGATGCAGTATAATGTGGATAAATGTGAGGTTATCCACTTTGGTAGCAAAAACAGGAAGGCAGGTTATTATCTGAATGGCTTTAAATTGAGAGAGGGGAGTGTGCAACGAGACCTGGGTGTCCTTGTACGCCAGTTGCTAAAGGTAAGCATGCAGGTGCAGCAGGCGGTAAAGAAGGCAAATGGTATGTTGTCCTTCATAGCCAGAGGATTCGAGTACAGGAACAGGGGTGTCTTGCTGCAATTATACAGGGCCTTGGTGAGACCAAACCTAGAATATTGTGTATAGTTTTGGTCTCCTTATCTGAGGAAGGATGTTCTTGGTATAGAGGGAGTGCAGTGAAGATTTATCAGAATGATTCCTGGGATGGCGGGACTGACAATATGAGGAGAGATTGAGTCAGTTAGGATTATATTCGCTGGAGTTCAGAAGAATGAGGGGGGATCTCATAGAAACCTATAAAATTCTAAAAGGACTAGACAGGGTAGATGCAGGAAGGATGTTCCTGATGGTGGGGGAGTCCAGAACCAGGGGTCACAGACTGAGGATATGGGGTAGACCATTTAGGACTGAGATGAGGAGAAATTTCTTCATCCAGAGAGTGGTGAGCCTGTGGAATTTTCTATCACAGAAAGTAGTTGAGGCCAAAACATTGCATGTTTTCAAGAAGGAGTTAGATATAGCTCTTGGGGCGAAAGGATGTGGGGAGAAAGTGGGAGCAGGCTGAAAGGGCCTATTTGCTCCTATTTTCTATGGTTATATGATTTTGAACACCTCTATTAAATCTCCCCTTAGCCTTCTCCTCTCCAAGGAGAGCAGTTCCAACCTCTCCAATCTATCTTCTTAACTCAAGTTTCCCATCCCTGGGGCCTCTTCAACATTCTTTCCAATGCGTTCACATCCTTCCTATTGTGTGGCTGCCAGAACTATACAGAATACTCCAGCTGAAGTCTAACTACTGTCATATATAAGTTCAACATGCATTCCTTGCTCTAGTACTCAACACCCTTATTAATAAAGTCTGGGATACTGTATACTTTATTAACTACTCTCTCCACTTGTCTTGCCATCTCCAATGATCTATGCACATATACACCCAGGTCCCTCTGCTCCTGCACTCCCTTAAGAATTGTACCCCTTATTTTATATTGTCTCTCAATGTTCTTCCTAACAAAATGCATCACCTCACACTTCTCCACATTTGCCACTTTTCCTCTGCCATCTATCTGCCCATCCCACCAACTTGCCTATATCCTATTGAAGTCCTATACTGTCCTCACAGTTTACAATGCTTCCAAGTTTTGTATCATCCACAAACTTTGATATTGTCACCTGCAAACCAAGGTCTAGATCATAAACTTGTATCAGGAAAAGCAATAGTTGTCTAGATCATAAACTTGTATCAGGAAAAGCAATAGTCCCAGCAATTCCCCTGGGGAACTCTACTACAAATTACAAGCTTTCCTCCAGCGTGAACAATGTCCATTAACTATTATTTCTGTTTCCTGTCATTCAGCCAATTTTGTTGCCATATTGTTACTGTCCCTTTTATTCCATGAGCTATACCTTTTCCCATAAGTCTGTTTTGTGGCACTGTATTGAATGCCTTTTGAAAGTCAATGTACACCACATCAACAGCATTACCCTCATCAACCCTATCTGTTACCTCTTCATAAAACTCCAACAAGTTAGTTAAACACAATTTCCCTTTAGAAATCCATGCTGGCTCTCCCTAATAAACCCACATTTTTCCAAATGACTATTCCCCGCCACCGAAGTTAAATGCCTGGCCTGTAATTGCTGGGCTTATCCTTACACCCTTTTTTTGAACAAGGGCGTAATATTTGCAATTCTCCAGCCCTCTGGCACTTCCCCTGAGTTTAGGGGAGACTGAAAGATTATGGCCTGTGCCCCTGCAATTTCCACCCTTACTTCCTTCAATGTCCTTTGGTGCATCTCATCCGATTCTGCTGCCTTGTCAGCTTTAAGTACCAACAGTTTATCCAATGCTCCCTCCTTATCAATTTTGAACCCTTCTATTGACAGAGTTTCCTCCTCTGTCACCATGGTCTCGGTGGCATCTGCTTCCTTGTAAGACAGGTGCAAAGTATTCATTTAACAGCACAGCCATGTCTAAGTCTCTTTTTTGGTCCCTAATCGGCCCTATTCCTTTTAACTATTTACTTTTTACGTGGTTATAGAAGACTTTGGGAATCCCCTTTGTGTTGGCTGACAGTCTTTTCTCATAATGCCTCTTCTCTTTACGGTTCAAGAAGGTGATTGATCACCAACGTCTCAAGCACTAATATGGACTGACAATAAATGCTGGCCTTGCCAGTGAATGCGTAAAGAAAAAGCACTTTTAAAATAACCTTACGCTAATGTGTAAGGGCTTGCTGTCCGTAACATGCATATCCAAAAAGAAATTAAATCATTGAGATTTAAATCTTGGGGCAATCCGAATATGAAATTGTGACCTAACTATTTTTAATGGGTTAATGTTTTAAATTAATTAATGGACAGAGGAATTTTATGTGAATGTCTTACTAATGCCACACAGCCCAACCCACACAAGGATAGATACTCTTCCTTGGTGTTTACTGTCAAATAGACATATATTAGAAACATGGTTCCAATTTTGCTATAAACAGTGCAGATAGGAAATCTCCTACAATAAATTCAGGAGCAAGTTTGTCAGGACTCTCTCATAGTTTATGCTATTGTTTCACTCACTTGCCTATGTAGCACTGCAGATGGTGGAGAGATCAATATTCAATTTTCATTTTACAGTGCACTCTTTGAAGGGAGCAGGGATTGACAGAAGCAAGTTTTTTTCTTATGTTTGTGATTGAATCTGAAAAATATGAATGGCTCCTTCATCAGAAGGGAAATCGCAAGTTAACATTGGTCAGAATAATAATATTGAAATAAACGAAAAGCGCTCAAGTCTCCTGTAGAATTCAATTCCCACAGAAGATGGGGATCGGTGCCAGAGGATTGGAGAGTGGCAATTGGGACATCCTTATTCGAGAAAGGGTGCAAAGACATTCTTAGTAACTACAAGTTGGTCAGCTTAATATCAGTGCGGGATAATGATTTAGAAATAATATTCAGGGGAAAAAAATCAACAGGTGCTTGATGAGTCAATAAAGGGGACCCAGCACGGATTTGTAAAAGGCACGTTCTGCTTGACCAATTTGATTGAATTTTTGGATGAAGTAGCAGAAGGTTGATGAAGGGAAAGCACTAGATGTTGTTTATATAGTTTTTGAGAATGTGTTTAACAAAGTACCATATAAAAATGCGGGTTAACAAAATTGAGACTCGTGGAATAGGAGGGTAGATGTTAGCTTGGATAAGATATTGACTTAAAGGCAGAAAACAGCTAGCTGTGTTAAATGGCAATTTTCAGACTGGAGGATGGTAGACAATGGTATTCCCCCAGGGTCAGTGCTAGGACCAGAATTTTACATCCTGTGGGAGATCGCGCGCCTGGTCCAAACGGGTATAAAATCGTGCGAAATGATGTCAGGCGAGCGTCCTGATGTTACCGTGCACTCACGCAATATTTCGCTTGGCGGGCATGCACAAAAGTCAGAAGAGCGCCTGCCCACAATTAAGTGGGCAATAAAGCCCATTAACAGCCCAATTGAAAGCGGTTTATCGTGGTCCGTCCAACCTTATAGTTGGCAGACTGGCCAATTGGCCAGGTGGGCTTTACATTTTTGATGAGACCTCATCCAAGGGCGGGATGAAACCTCCGTTAGGCTTTAACATAGAAAGAAATATCTGGGGACAGCATTTTTATGAAGTATGCTTTCAGGTGCTTGATTGTGCTGCATGGACATTTTTTTCAGCATTTTTGTGCTTTCTTATGTTATTTGGAGGTTTGCAGTTCCCTGAGGTATCTGTCTGCCTTCAGGGAGCTCAGTGGAAGCACTGACCAGCACCCGCAGTCGGCGCCCGCCCCCGGTGGCAGTGCTGAGCCTTTCACGCTGCCAGTACGTGTGCATTAATGATCAGAGCCACCTGGCGTTACCCGCACCAGTGAAATAAAAAGGTGAAGCAAACTCAGGCCATGACGACAAAAACACAATTTATCTCATTCTGATAGTTCGATAATATTTAAATAAATGTTTCTGGTCTTCAACCCCAGACGAGTGTACATAAAATCAACATAAATGAACATAAAATCACTCGTGACCTGTCCCACTTGTGCTCATGGTGCCTTTAGCTTACGTTTGCGAGTGCTATATTTTGGTGCTCCCCTCTCGCTGGCACCAGCATTGGAGACAGTCTGCTGACTCTGCTGTCTTGTTGGCCTTGATGGCCTTGGCGTTCGTCCTCTGGCCAGTGGAGCACGTGCTGGCCCCGCCTGGGAGGGAGCAGCCAGTGCCACAGCTGGCATTTCCTCAGATACCGCAGCCTCATCAGATGCCACTGTCACTGGCAGAGAGGTGGAGGAGCTGCAGCCATCATCCGGAGCGGCCTGAGAGGAGCCCGCAGAGATGGCAGGCAGCTCGTGCACCAATGTGAGGTCGCTCTGGACCTCCCTGCTCACCACTGATGGACGGGCATCCAGCTGGGATACAGGGAGCCTCATCCATCTCCCACATGGACAGTGACCACCCGAGGTCAGTGCTTATGTGAGGGATTACAGGTCTGAGCGCAACCCCAGGAACCTCTGATTCTGTCCCTGGAGCTGCATCTCCATGAGAGTCGCCACCCTCCCAATGGAGGAGGCAGTGCGCTCGGCCATGAGGGTCAGCGCAATGCTCATGCTTCGCATGGACTCCTCCACAACGGAGACCATGGCACACAAACCCTCATGGATCTTTGCCAAATCCTCCCGCACACCCCGCTGGACATCCAGCATCTGCTGCCTAATGGGTGACTCCAGAGGCTTATCATCAGCCATCGACTGAGCATTGTCCTGGTCTCCAGCAGTCCTCCAACTGCTGGGGCCCTGGGCACTCTCTACCTCCACCTGCACCTCAAGCGAGTGTGAAGTGCCCTCACCGCTGTGCATCAAGATACTAGCCGCCGATCCAATGTCCACCAATGTGCTGGTATCTGCTCTGGTGCCTGCTTTAGAGAGTGGGTTTGATGCAGGTGCAACAGAAGCTCATTGGTCCTCCAGTGTCAGGGGTGGCCCTTCAGGGGCTGTAGAATGCAGGCCTATTGGTGAACCTAAAAGGGAGAACAAGGACTTGTCATTAGTTAAAGTTATCACACTGTCACTGTGCATGCCAGGCACCCTGGTGAGACAATGGAGACCTGCATCATGGTGCCCTTGTCCTCCAATGATCAATGGGGACTCCTGGTTCGGAGCTCCCATCAGTGAGGAGGCTACACTAGAATGGTTGCACAAACTGAAAGTCTCACCTCTGTGTAATGCACTCTAACCTTCGTCTGGCACACCCACCTCTCCACGCCCAGTTGCACGGAGCGTATGATGGCTCTCGAGCTTCAGGGCATCTTGCTCATATCTGGGAAGGGTAAGGAGGCTAGCAGGGCCTTCTGCTGGTCTGTGACCTTTCAATATTGTAGTGAGCCATCTTCTCCTGAAACAACAGAGGAGCATTGATTAGTCCACTTTCTACCTGCAGCGCCATTGCAGCCTGACCAACCCCAGCTGAGGAACACCTTGCAGGGCACATCTGAGTCATGGACCTCAAGCCACAAAGCACTCAGTCTAAGCAGCCAAGGGGCACCCCCTTGGCCAGCTCCAGTGTCATTGACAGTTGGCACTCAGCATCTAGCACCCCTTAGGTCCACAGGATGACGGCCACCCCTTAACAGTTCTGCACACTGATCCATGCCAACATGGTACTCATGCTTCCTGAGTGCAGCAAGTCATTGAAGTGCTTCTGGCACTGCACCCATGTGCGCCGCACCACATCATAGCTGCTCACCATTGCTGCCACCTCCTCCCATGCCCTCTTGGTGAGGTGTGGTGGCCTCTTCCTCCCATCTCTGGGGACAGTGATGTCCCTCCTGGCAGCCACCTCCTCCAAGAGGACAGCAAGGCACTCATCTGAAAAGGAGGGGGCCGAGTGCCCGCCCAACCTGCCCTCCTGCCTGCTGTGTCCAGCCGCACGTGAATCCATAGCGAAAATACAGGAGATGTCCTTCCGTGGAAACCTTCCAGGGGCTGCCTGGGCCGCTTTTGAACCGGTCACTGGGTTACCATTGCACCCGGCGGCCGACAGGCCCTCACTCCTGCTCAGCCCTTCCGGGCCAGTGCAGAGCCGCATTTCACGTTGGACGGGCCTGAATTTGCCCACCAGTGTGAAATTGTGGTTGGGGCCCAATCGTAGGTGGTGGACCGTTTCCCGGCCGTTCCTGGGCCCGCCTGCCTGATGACCTCAAAATCCTGCCCTTGGAATACGGAGAACTTGGAGGTGTGGTAGACATTGATGATCATACCAATCGGCTGCAACAGGACATGGGTACGCTAGCTGAATGGGCAGACATGTGGCAGGTGGAATTTAATACAGTGAAGTGTGAGGTGATGCATTTTGGAAGAAGACACAGCAAGAGCCAAAATAGACTTAATGGCACAGCTCTAACAAATGTGCGGGAACAGAGGGACCTGTATCGACATCGACTATGCATCGATGTTTGAAGGTCTGAAATTTTAAGAAGGGTGTTGTGATAAATTAGAGTTGATTTAATTACCTGCGCATTGCCTAAATAATGGAACCCCAATTGCCCTTTAAAACTGTTGATTTTGATCAATATAAACATCAGGCAAAGACTAAGACATTTGTTATGATCCAAGCTGATGTTACTACTGGACAAGCCAGATTTCAGGGTGAAACCTGGCTTGATAGGTTCTAACTTTTATTTTTTGGTTAGGTACATGGAAAGTGGCTATTGAACAGAGTCACAGGAGTCAGCTGATGAACTTTTAACAAAAGAATAAAACATTTATTAAACAAGAAAAAATGAACTATATTATAATACTCCTTCACCCACAACTATACCTTTACACGCTTCTAAGGATAACACAAGTTACAAAAGATACCTATGTTCATGTTCATGTTCATGTCAATGTTCATGGTAAGTACACAGGTTTGTGTAAACCAATAGGCGATCTGTGGTCAGATACATCACACTCTGAAAACAAGTGACAGATGTCACCCCAAACAGATGCTGTGGATCTCTCCTGAATTCCCCCCGGATACTTGTCACACTGTGAGCCAACCAGTCTCACTGAACTCCGCCTTTCACATGGTTTCCAATCTCAATTTTCGAAGAACTCACTTTGGAATCTTCTCCCAAACGACCACTTTCCCTCAGAAGCCTTCCACAAGAGCCCACCTCCAGGGTTTCAAACTCTCCTTCTGAAGTTCCTCTCCCTGGATCGCCATGTGCATTCAACTTTCTTCCACACACTCTCTCTCACTGACTCAGCTGTGCCAACATTGCTTCAGTAAAAAAAGAGTTACAAGCCTTTGGGCGTCCCCTTGGACCTTCCGGCTTCTCGCACACCTGTATTGTATTAAATCTGCATCCTGCAGCTTCCTTCTCTTTAAGGTTGAAGCTTGGGGTCTCCCTCTCTGCTCCTTACCTTCACTTCCACAGAACAGGACCTTTTTCCAGATTCCTGTCCTTGTCCTTTGACTATTTGGACTCTTGGGACATTTTCCTGTTCCACTAGCTTGGATTTGGGGACTTTCTTCTTTAGTTTCTAGAATCTGCTTCTGCAGGTCCTTCTGTGCCCAGTCTCTCTTGCAACTGGCTTCAACTTTAGTTTGGAATTTGCTGTCGGTCTCTCTGCTGTCCAGCCTCTCTGGAATCTTGGCTTCAACTGAACTCAAACTAAACTGAACCTATTCTTCTATCCTTGTGGGTCCCCCACTCTGGATCCCTGTTGCTAGGCGACAGCACAGTTTTTTCCTACTCTTGTTTGTTTTACTCCCCTTCAAGAGTCATAAAATATTCATTAGAATGCAGGCACATTTTAAACTGAAACTAAAACTCAACTTCTCTTCTTAACAGACAAATACAGAAATACTACTCAAAATTAAACATTAAAGCTAAAACTCAAACTTTAAGATAAACCGTTTCCTTACACACCCAAATGCACATATAACTTACTTAAACTGCCTCTATTTCCTAACACACTGAATTAGCAAATAATATCAAAGTTTATTGACTGTAAGCAAAATTTAAACAACAGCACAATCATCAAACTTATCAATCAACTACAGACTTATTGATCAACTTACTCAATGAAATAAAGCTTATCAGCTAACTAATAGAGGAAGAATATAGGAACATAGGAACAGGAGAAGGCCATTCAGCCCACCAAGCCTGCTCCACCATTCAATACAATCGTGGTTGATCGAACACTTCAATGCCTTTTACCCACACTACCCCCATAACCCTTCACATTATTGTTAAGCAGAAGTCTATCAATCTCTACCTTAAACGTGTTCAATGACTGAGCTTCCTCGGCCCTCTGGGATAGAGAATTCGAAAGATTCGCAACCCTCTGAGTAAAGAAATTTCTCCTAATTTTGGTCCTAAGTGGCTTCCCCCTTATTTTGAAATTGTGTCCCTTGGTTCTAAGCTCCCCAACCAGAGAAAATATCTCACCTGCATCTACCATGCCTATTCCTTTAAGTATTTTGTAGATTTTAATGAGATCACCTCTCATTCTTTGAAACTCTAGAGAATACAGGCCCAGTTCCCAAATCTCTCTTCATAAGACAGTCCTGCCATCCTTCGTTGCACTTACCTCTATGGCAATAATATCCCTTCTGAGGTAAGGGGACCAAAACTGCACACAGTACTGCAGGTGCAGTCTAACCAAGCTTCTATACAACTGAAGCAAGATTTCAATACTCCTGCACACAAGTCCCCTTGTGATAAAGGCTAACACTCCATTAGCTTTCCTAATAGCTAATGCTGCATCTGCATGTTAGCCTTCAGTGGCTTATGGACAAGGACATCCAGGTCCCTGTGTACATCTATACTTCCTAATCTCTTACCATTTAGAAAATACTCTGCACGCCTGTTCCTTCTACCAAAGTAGATAACCTCACATTTTTCCACGTTATATTCCATTTGCCATGTTCTTGCCTACTCACTAAGTCTGTCCAAATCCTCCTTTGGCCACTTTACATCTTCCTCACAACACACATTCCCCCCTAGCTTTTTATCATCTGCAAACTTGGAAATATTACATTTGGCCCCCACATTCAAGCCATTGATATATATTGTGAACAGCTGGGGCCCAAGTACTGACCCTTGCGGTACTCCACGAGTCATAGCCTGCCAATGCGAGAATGACCTGTTTATTGCTACTCTCTGTTTTCTACCTGTTAGCCAATCCTTAATCCATGCCAGTATGTTGCCTCCTATCCCATGTGCTTTCAGTTTTATTAATCAACCACCTGTGGGGGACTTTATCAAAAGCCTTCTGAAAACCCAAGTATACTACATTCATTAACCCTCCTTTATCAATTTTGTTAGTAACATGCTCAAAAAACTCATACAAGTTCGTCTAACATGAGTTCCTATTTGCAAATCCATGCTGACTATGCTCAATCAGATTATGATCCAAGAATCCATTTATCACATCCTTTATAATAGATTCTAGCATTTTCCCTACTAATGATGTCAGGCTAACAGGTTTGTAGTTCCCTGTTTTCTCTCTCCCTCCTTTCATAAACAGTGGGGTGACATTTGTTAACTTCCAATCTTCAGGAACCATTCCAGAATCTATAAGATTTTGGAAAATGATCACCAATCCATTCATTATCTCTACAGCAACCTCTTTCAACACTCTGAAATGCAGAATATCAGGTCCCGAGGACTTATCAACTTTCAGTTCCATTAATTTCTCCAATACAACCTTCTTAATATACTAATTTCCTTCAACTCCTCATTCTCCCTAGCCCTTTGGATCTCTACATCTGGGAGACTTCCTGTATCTTCCCTAGTGAAACAGACACAAAGTAATTATTTAGTTTCTCTGCCGTTTCTCTATTCTCCATTATGAATTCTCCTGACTCTATCTGTAATGGACCCACATTTGCCTGGCCAAGCACTTCCTATTACATGCCTATAGAAGCTTTTACAGTTTTTATGTTTTTGATAGATCGCATTAATATTCTATTCTCCCTTTCTTTACGAGTTTCTTGGCCTTCCTTTGCTGCATTCTAAAAACCTCCCAATCCTCAGGTTTACTACGATTTATGGCAACTTGAAAGCCTTCTCTTTTAATCTTATACAACCCTCAACTTCCTTTGTCATCCATGGTTGACTGACTTTTTTGGGGGTTTTTGCACCTTGAAGGAATGTATAGGTGCTGTAAGCTATGTAATAGTTCTTTCAAGACTGTCCATTGCTTATATACAATCATACCTTTTAATGTATTTTCCCAATCCACCTCAGCCAATTTGTCCCTCATGCCTTCATAATTCCCTTTATTCAACTGTAACAACCTTGCTTCAGGGTGATCTACCTCACTTTCAAACATAATGTAAAGTTCTATCATACTGTGGTCACTCATCCTGAAAGGTTATTTTACAAGATTATTAATTAGCCCTTTTTCATTACATAATACTAGATCTAAAATAGCCTGCCCTCTAGTTGGCTCCTCAACATACTGCTCTAGAAAACCATCCCTAACACAATCCAGAAACTCATTCTCCATAGCATTAGTGCTCAATTGGTTTTCTTAGTCTATATGCAGACTCTAGTCACTCATGATTACTGTATTTCGCATGCTACACGCTTCTCTGATCTCCTGATTAATAACATGCCCCACATTACCATTACTATTTGGTGGCCTATAAACAGCTCTAACCAATGTCTGATGCCCTTTGCCGTTTCTTAGCTCCACCCAAACAGATTCCACACACTGTTTTTCTGACCTGAGATCCTCCCATACCAATGCACTGATCCCACCCCTGATTATCAGCGCAACTCCACCTCCTTTCCCTTCTTGTCTGTCCTTCCTAAACATTGAATATCCTTGAATATTCAGTTCCCAGCCTTGGACACCATACAGCATGTTTCTGTAATGGCAGTTATATCATACCCATTTATCTCTATTTGGGCCTTTAGATCATCTACCCTATTGCCAATGCTGCACACATTCAGGTAGAGTGCCCTTAACTTTGTCTTTTTGACATCATTCCGCATTCAAAGCATACTCAATGCTCTGCTTTGTTTCTCCTGCCTTCTAGTCTCACTACTACTTCCTGGTTCCAACTTTACTTCCTTCCAATTGGGCCACCCCTCAGGTTCCCATGCACAGAATTTTAACAGTGCGGAAGGAGACCATTCAGCCAGTCTGCCCCCGCTCTCCAAGTGAGCATTATGACCGAGTGCCATTGCCCTGCCTTTTCCCCGTACCCCTGCACGTTGTTTCTATTCAAATAATCATCTAATGCCCTCTTGAATGCCTCAATTGAACCTGCCTCTACCACACTTCCAGGCAGTGCATTCCAGACCCAAACCATTCGTTGTGTGAAAAAGTTTTGTCTCATGTCACATTTGCTTCTTTTGTAAATCACTTTAAATCTGGGCCCTCTCATTCTTGATCCTTTTATGAGTGGGAACTGCTTCTCCCTATCTACTCTGCCCAGCCCCCCTCATGGTTTTGAACATCTCTATCAAATCTCCTCTTAGCCTTCTTCTCTCCAAGAAGAACAGTCCCAACCTCTCCAATCTATCTTTGTAACTGAAGTTTCTCATACCTGGAACCATCCTTGTAAACCTCTTCTGTACTCCCTCCAATGTATTTACATCCTTCCTATAATGTGGTGCCTAGAACTGTACACAATACTCCAGCTGAGATCTAATGAGTGTTTTCTATAAATTCAGCATAGCCTCCCTGCTCTTGTACTCTATGCCTCCATTAATAAAGCCCAGGATACCATATGCTTTATTAACTGCTTTCTCCATCTGTCCTGCCACCTTCAATGATCTATGCACACATACACCTGGGTCTTTCTGCTCCTGCACCCCCTTCAAAATTTCACCCCTTATTTTATATTGTCTGTCCATGTTCTTCCTACCAAAATGCATCACCTCACACTTCTCTGCGTTGAACTTCATCTGCCACCTATCTGCCCACTCCACCAACTTGTCTATGTCCTTTTGAAGCTCTACACTGTCCTCCTCACAGCCCAAGCTTCATATCATCCACAAACTATGAAATTGTCCCCTGCACAGTAAGATCTAAATCATTAATATATGTCATGAAAAGCAGGAGTCCCAATACCGACCCCTGGGGAACTCTACTACAAACCTTGCTCCAGCCCGAAAAATATCCATTGACCATTACTCTCTGCTTCCTATTTTACAGCCAATTTTGTATCCACGTTGCTAATGTCCCTTTTATTCCCTGACAAACTAGTTTAAACCCACCCCAACAGCACTTGCAAATCTCCCTGCGAGTACATCAGCCCCAGTGCTGTTAAGATATAGCCCGTCCATCTTATACAGGCCCCACCTGCCCAAGAACCAGTCCTAATGCCTCAGAAATCTGATGGCCTCCCTCCTACACCTGTTCACCAGCCACATATTTAATCGATCAATCCCCCTATTCCTATGCTCACTTACACGTGGCACTGGGAGTAACCCTGAGATTACTGTTCTTGAGGCCCTGCTATTTAATTTCCTTCCTTACTCCCTGAAATCTGCTTTCAGGACCTCATCCCTCCTCCTACCTATGTCGATGGTATCAATGTGGATCATGACTTCTGGCTGATACCCCTCCTCTTAAAGTTTGTCCTTGATATCCTTGACCCTGGCACCAGGGAGATAACACTGGAGTCGTGTTTACTGCCACAGAAATGCCTGTCTGATCCCCTGACTATGGAATCCCCTATCACTATTGCCCTTCCATTCTACTTCCTCCCCCCTGTGCAGCTGAATCGCTGGTGGTGCCACAGGCTTGGCTCTGGCTGCACTCCCCTGAGGGACCATTGCCCTCATCAGAATCCAAAATGGAAAACTGATTAACAACCAGGATAGACTCAGGGGAATCCTGCACTACCTGTCTTGTTCTCTTAGACTGCCTGGTGGTCAGCTATTCCCTCTCTGGCTGTACGCTTCTGACTGCATTGTGACCATCTCCCTGTGTGTGCTATCCATGTAATCCTCTGCCTTGCAGATGCACAACAGTGACTCCAGCGCTGCTCAAGTTCTGAAACCAGGAGCTCAAGCTTGTGCAGCTGGTGACACTTCCTACAGATGTGTTTGTCTGGAACACATGGTGCTTCCACGACCTCACACATATCACAGGATGTACACCCCACTTGGCCGAGCTGACCTGCCATCCTATAACTCTAAAGCGATTTATTACACCTAGAGTAAGTAAATTGAGTAGAATAAATTACGAATAACAACTTTATTACACTTACACTAACTTTATCTTACTTTGGTTTACTTTATTACTTTATTTCACTTTGGCTTGATTTAACTTTACTTCCCTATTGCTAGTGTTCCTTACTGAAATTTATGTAGCCACTTCTTTATAAATGATATGTTTTTCTAGTTTTAAGCTATTTAAACACACTCCCTAACAGCAGTTCCTCACGAACCAATGAGCTTACAGTTTTCCTGTGATGTTACTTCTGGATATTTTCAAACTTAGCCCGCTGCCCAAGTAGAGGTGTCCCTTGCAGGTCTGCCTGTCTCTGCTCCTGTAAGGTAAGTGAAGGCCCCAAGCCTCACCCTCTATTTATCCACTGCTCAAGTAGAGGTGTCCCTCGCAGGTCCGGCTGTGTCTGTTTCCAGAGTATACATATCGATGAAATTTTACCAACTCCACGTTTCAAATGGATGATCAATCTAAGAGAAGTGGAACCACAGCTTCAACTCCTCGCGCATACAGCAAACTCGTCACTGCCTCTGAGAAGCACTACACCTTCCTGGGATTTCGACTGGCAGGGAAGTCGTCACTGAACCATTCCCAGCACTAATCACACAAACTCCACTCAGCTGCCCCGAAGCATGTTAAACATGACTTTTGCGCTGACAGGAGAACATACGACTGCCCCGAAATCTTTGGAAATGACCTTTGTGCTGATAGGAGGATGCTCAACTACCAGCTGAAGATCTGAACCAGCTCTTCCACCCTAGACGCGCATACAAGATGGTTCCTAAAACCCTTTTTTATACCCTAAGGATGTATGAGCTCATCTTAGCCTATTCGTAGGAAATGACTAATTTGCGAAGATATTTTCAATGATTGTAAGGGTTAACTTCCATTGGTTCTAGCTAATTGTGCATATTATTTTAAATTTAGAACTTTAAGCCCTGTCTCTTATCTTAATATCACTCCAGGGGTTCCATTCATTAGAGCAGAACATCTATAAGACCATAGACCATAAGACATAGGAGCAGAAATTAGGCCATTCGGCCCATTGAGTCTGCTCCGCCATTCAATCATGGCTGATAAATTTCTCAACCCCATTCTCCCGCCTTCTCCCCATAACCTTTGATCCCCTTACCAATCAAGAACCTATCTATCTCGGTCTTAAATACAATCAATGACCTGGCCTCCACAGCCTTCTGTGGCAATGAATTCCATACATTCACCACTCTCTGGCTAAAGAAGTTTCCCCTCATTTCTGTTCTAAAAGGTCTTCCCTTTACTCTGAGACTGTGCCCTTGGGTCATAGTCTCTCCTACTAATGGAAACATCTTCCCCACATCCACTCTATCCAGGCCTTTCAGTATTTTGTAAGTTTCAATCAGATCCCCCCTCATCCTTCTAAACTCCATCGAGTATAGACCCAGAGTCCTCAAACGTTCCTCATATGTTAAGCCTTTCATTCCTGGGATCGTTCTCGGGAACCTCCTCTGGACCCTCTCCAGGGCCAGCACATCCTTCCTGAGATACAGAGCCCAAAATTGCTCACAATATTCTAAATGTGGTCTGACCAGAGCCTTATAAAGCCTCAGCAGCACATCCCTGCTTTTATATTCTAGTCCTCTTGAAATAAATGCCAACATTGCATTTGCCTTCCTAACTACCGACTCAACCTGCAAGTTAACCTTAAGAGAATCCTGGACTAGGACTCCCAAGTCCCTTTGCACTCCAGACTTCTGAATTCTCTCCCCATTTAGAAAATAGTCTATGCCTTTATTCTTCCTACCAAAGTGCATGACCACACACTTCCCCACGAAGTATTCGATCTGCCACTTATTTGCCCATTCTCTTAACCTGTCCAAATCCTTCTGCAGCATCCCCGCCTCCTCAATGCTACCTGTCTCTCCACCTATCTTTGTATCATCTGCAAACTTAGCCAGGATGTCCTCAGTTCCTTCATCTAGATCATTAATGTATAAAGTGAAAAGTTGTGGTCCCAACACTGACCCCTGCGGAACTCCACTAGTCACCGTTCGCCATCCTGAGAAGGGCCCCCTTATCCCCACTCTCTGCCTCCTGCCAGACAGCCAATCTTCTATCCATGCTAGTACCTTGCCTCTAACACCATGGGCTCTTATCTATAGCCAAAGACAGTGTGTGTTCCTGATATGAGGGAAATAGGGTACATCTCAAGTGTCTTTCCCAGCTCTGTCAGCTCTTTCAACTTTCTCTAAAGAAATGTTAATGGAAAAAAGTAGAAATAACATAATCCAATTTATAATTAACTCCTGTGTGGTAATCTGATGTGTAATACACCTTTAAGAAGAATGTTATAATAGAAGATCACATGACAGAGTTGGGCAGACTACCTTAGTAGTCAGTAGTTAGTAGTCTAGTGTAAGAGTCTGTAATGTAGAGACACAGTTTTAGTTGTAAGTACACAAGTGTAGCTGCTGAAACAAAAACAGAAAATGCTGGAAAAACTCAGCAGCTCTGACAGCATATGTGGGAGAGAGAAACAGAGTTAATGTTTCAAGTCTGTATGCCCCTTCTTCAGAGCTGCTGAGTTCCTCTATAATAAATAGAATGTGATCTACACATGAACTGTCTGCCAATCTGCTATGCCTACGGTACCAACTCGGTTAGCCTGAAACAAGTGTGCAACCCAGATCCCTTAGTCCAACTTAACGAGTAATCAAGGATCCAAGGATGGTTTAGTGGTATTGTCACTGGACTAGTAATGTAGGCTAAACCCAGGGTAATGCTCGGTGGACCTGGGTTCAAATCCCACCACAGCAGATAGCACAATTTGAATTTAATCAAAATCTGGAATTAAAAGTCCAATGATGACCATAAAAACTGGTTCACTAATGCCCTTTAGGGGAAGGAAATCTGCTGTCCTTACTTGGCCGACATGTGACTTCAGATCCACAGCAATGTGGTTGACTTTGTCATGGTTTGATGCAGCTGAGTGGCTTGTTTCAAAGTCATGAAACCGGACGGGCCACCCGACATCGACCTGGAAACAACAATGACAAACTCAACCCTGCAAGGTCCTCCTTATTAACATCTGGGAGCTAGTGCCAAAATTGGAAGAGCTGTCTCACAGACTAGCCAAGCAACAGCCTGACATAGTCATTCTCACACAATCATATCTTACAGACAATGTCCCAGACACTGCCATTACCATCCCTGAGTATGTCCTGTCCCACCGGCAGGACAGGCTGAGAAGAGGTGGTGGCACAATGGTATACAGTCGGGAGGGAGCTGCCCTGGGCGTCCTCAACATCGATTCTGGATCCATGAACTCTCATGGTATCAGTTCAAACATGTGCAAGGAAACCTCCTGCTGATTACCATGTACCGCCCTCCCTCAGCTAATCAGTGCTCCTCCTTGTTGAACATCACTTGGAGGTAGCAAAGAGGGTGACAAGGGCAAAGAATATACTCTGGGTGAGGGACTTCAATGTCCATAACCGAGAGTGGCTCAGTAGCACCACTACTGACTGAGCTGGCTGAGTCCTAAATGACATAGCTGTTAGACTGGGTCTGCGGCAGGTGGTGAGGGAAAACGATACTGCCTGCCACAGATGCAACTGTCTATGACAGTATCTGCAGGGGTGACCACCGCATAGTCATTGTGGAGATGAAGTCTCACCTTTACATTGAGGATACCCTCCATCGTGTTGCATGGCACTACCACCATGCTAAATAGGACAGATTTCGAACAGATCTAGCAACTCAAGACTGGGCATCCATGAGGTGCTGTGAACCATCAGCAGCAGCAGAATCGTACTCGAACACAATCTGTGGCCTGGCATCTCTACCATTACCATCAAGCCAGGAGATCAACCCTGGTTCAATGAAGAGTGCAGGAAGGCATGCCAGGAGCAGCACCAGGCATACCAAAAAATGAGGCGTCAACCTGGTGAAGATAGAAAAGAGGACTATTTGTGTGCCAAACAGCATAAGCAGCAAGTGATAGACAGAGCTAAGTGATCCCACAACCAATGGGTCTGATCTAACCTCTGTAATTCTGCCATATCCAGTCATGAATGATGGTGGAGAATTAATCAACTCACTGGATGTGGAGGCTCCACAAATATTCTCATACTCAATAATGGGGGAGCCCAGAATGTCAGTGCAAAAGATAAGGCTGAAGCATTAGCTACAATCTTCAGCCAGAAGTGTTGAGTGGATGATCCATCTCAGCCTCCTCCGGAGGTCCCCAGCATCACAGATGCCAGTCTTCAGCCAATTCGATTCACTCCACGTGATATCAAGAAATGGCTGAAGGTACTGGATACTGCAAAGACTATGGGCTATTGCAAAAAGCAGGCCAAATCCAACCCGGCCAATTATCCCCCATCAGTCTACTCTCGATCATCAGTAAGGTAATGGAAGGGGTCATAATGCTATCAAGCAGCGCTTGCTAATCAAAAATCTGCTCACTGACACCCAGTTCAGCTCCTGACCTCATTACAGCCTGGGTCCAAACATGGACAAAAGAGCTGAATTTGTGGAGACTACGAGCTGACTGTCAATAAAGTGGCTACGTTGGACAGACTCCCTATACCAAAAATTGAAGACTTGTATGCTAAGTTGGCAGGTGGAAGTTGGAAGTTGGCAGGCCTACACAAAGTTTGATATGAGCCATGGAGTGGAGAAGGCTTCCCAGTAATTTGTCACAATTAATATGCACAAAGGGCTGTACCAATATACCCATTTGCCTTTTGGTGCATCCACTGCATGCGCAATATTCCAGAGGACACTGGAAAATTTACTGCAAGAATTGCCTCACGTTGTAGTTTATTTAGATAATAATTCTAGTGACAGGACTCACTGAAAAGGAGGATTTGGCAAACTTGGAAAAAGTTTTGAAATGTTTTTCACAGGTGGGAGTGCATTTAAAAAAGAAAAGTGCTCGTTCCAAGCGAAAGAGGTAGTCTATTTAGGTCACAGAGTAGATTCACACGGCCTCCAACTGGTTGAGGAAAAAGCGAGAGCCATTAGAGAGGCACCAGCACCAAAGAACACCCCCAAGCTCAAATCATTCTTGGGGATGGTCAATTATTATGGATGTTTCTTGCCTAATTTGTTGACAGAACTGACACCCCTGTATTACCTTCTTAAGAAAAAACAACATTGGTCTTGGCAAACACCACAGAAAGAAGCTTTCTTTAAAGTGAAACATCTGTTTCACTCATCCAACCTATTAGTATATTTTGACCAAAGAAAAGAGTTAGTTTTGACATGTGATGCATCTCCCTATGGAGTGGAAGCAGTGCTCTCCCATTGAATGGACAATGGCTCAGAATGGCCTATGTATCAAGAACACTCAACAAAACGGAAAAGGGATACTCACAGATAGAGAAAGAAAGCTTGTGAATCATCTTTGTGTCAAGAAATCTCACCAGTATGTACACGGTGGTCATTTTACTATTGTTTCGGACCACAAGCCTTTGCTAGGATTGTTCAATGAGGACAAGGTTATATCACCTATAGCCTCAGCAAGAATACAGAGATGGATGTTGATTCCGGCAGTGTATGAGTAACTTTGATCCACAGGCCTGGAAATCAGATTGCAAATGCTGATGCACTTAGTCATTTGCCTTGGAAAGAAAACAGTGAGGATGCTCCAGTTCCTCAATAACTCAACTTATTATTGAGCTTCTTAGATTCATCACCGGTATGTGCGAGACAGATCAGAGATTGGACAAGTCGAGACCCAGTCTTTCCCAATGTACGAGAACAAGTTATTCACAGTTGGTCACAAGAACAGGAATCTGATTAAGTGAAACCGTATTTTCACAGAAGATATGAGATAACCAGCCAGGATGGTTTGTTATTGTGGGGAGTTCGAGTGATTGTTCCTCCAAAAGGACAAAAGCTTTTATTAACTGAATTACATAGTGCACATCCAGCTATTTCCCAAAGGAGATCATAGTACGCAGTTATCTAAGGTGGCCAGGAACAGATGGAGAAATGGAGAGCTTAGTGAAAAGTTGTATGCAGCATCAGCGAGTGTAAAAGTTACCTCCAACAGCTCCATTACACCAGGAAGACCATGGGTGCGATTGCATATTGACGATGTGGGGACCTTTTATGGGAACAATGTTTCTCCTGATTGTTGATGTTCACTCAAAATGGATGGACATACATGAAGTAAAGTCACCCGCATCTTCTGTTACAACTAACAAGCTACGTCAAAGTTTTGCCATCAATGGACTACCAGAAGTGGTCGTATCAGACAATGGCACGGCATTTACGAGTGCTGAGTTTCAAAGGTTTATCAGCCCCAACGGTGTTACTCATGTAAAAACTTCACCATACCAACCTTCTTCGAATGGACTGGCCAAGAGAACAGTTCAAACATTCAAAAATGGTAAGAAGAAATTAACTGGAGACTCCATAGCGACCAAGTAGCATGTTTTCTTTTCCATTACAGAACCACCCCTCACATGACCAGGTGTCACACCTGTGGAATTGTTGATGAATCGCCGTCTCAGAATGAGATTGAGTTTAGTAACGTCAAATTTAGCGGGGAAAGGTGGAAAGGAGTCAGGGAAGTCAGAAAATTATACATGATTGGCATAGTCATGACAAAAAGTTTACTGTAGGAGAGACGGTATATGTGAAAAACTTTGGTGAAGGACCGAAGTGGTTATCAGGTGAAATAAGTGCAGTCACTGGACGTCTTTCTTAACACATGAAAGTAGAAGACCGAATCATACAGAGACATATAGATCATATAAGGAGGAGAGAAACAACATATCAGGAAATGATTCTTCCAATGTTCATGACTGCTTCAACAGCTCCTGTTGAAAGAACTCAACTGAGTACAGATGTGTCTGAAGGATCGGCTGTACCCGTAAGAGTTGAAGAAACAGATTTGCAGGTGCCCACCAAAGAACCTGATGTTCAGACAACACCAGAGAAGGAGGTTCCTGACAAAGCATCTGAAGTTGTAGAGCTGAGACATTCTACATGCATAAGGAAACCCCCAGAAAGACTGAATTTGTAAGTAACTTATCTGTGTCAATAATTTGATAT
The DNA here is from genome assembly GCF_964194155.1 of Cetorhinus maximus. Classification (NCBI taxonomy): domain Eukaryota; kingdom Metazoa; phylum Chordata; class Chondrichthyes; order Lamniformes; family Cetorhinidae; genus Cetorhinus; species Cetorhinus maximus. The sequence goes on from NC_135880.1 coordinate 20,018,795, forward strand.
TTTGAGGAAAAGTGTAATTGTAGCTGTAAAATATATTTCTGAGTAAATGGGGAAGAATGTTGATAATCTGTTGTGTAATATACCTTTAAGAAGAATGTTATAATAGAAGGTCACATGACCTTATTATCCAGTGACAGAGTAGCGAGTGCTACTTTAGTAGTCTGTGGTCAGTAGTCTAGAGTAAGAGTCTGTAATGTGGAGACAGGGTTTGAGTTGTGAGTACACAAGTGTAGCTGCTGAGTTCCTTTGTAAATAAATATGATGTGTTCTACATAAGAACTGTCTGCTGACCTACGCTGTCTATGGTACCAACTCACTCATCCCAAAACAAGCATGCAACCTGGATCCATTAGTCCAACTAAACTAGTGACCAAGGATCCAACAGACTGAGTATTTACTTACTCTCCTTCAATTACCAGAATGATTGAGGTACTTCCTTTGAGTGAAATCATCTGCTGCTAGTCAGTGACTACTTCATAATACTGTTTTAGGTTACTTAGTTGTAAAAGGTTATCAACATCAAAATGATCTTCCCTTCTGTTCACATGTCAGCATAAAATGGCAGCTTGACCTAGTTAGATCTTTGAGGTTACATATATTTTACTAAAGTACAATCAAAATCTAAGCCAGTTTACAGGTTGCAGGGCATATTGACTGAACGGTTAGCAGAACATACGGGATCTTGAGTTTCATAAATAGAGGCATTCAGTGCAAAAACCGGCAGGTTAAACTGAACCTTTATAAATCGCTGCTTAAACCACGACTAGAGTACTGCACCCAGTTCTGGTCACCACACTTTAGGAAGGACATGATATTCCTTGAGAGTGTGCAGAAGAGATTTACCAGAATGGAGGGATTTTAGCTTGAAAGTTAGGTAGGAGAAGCAAGGTTGTTCTCCTTGAAATAAAGGAGAAATGAGGGTTGTTCTCCTTGAAGTAAAGGAGATTGAGGGGAGGTTTGATAGATGTGTATAAGATATTGACAGATTTAGAAAAGGGAGGAAAAGAAAAACTGTTTGCATTAGCTGGCACTGGACTGGAGGGAACAGATTGAGGGCTTTGGGCAAGCAATGCAAGGGAGGTGTGAGGAAGCAGATTTTTAGGCAGTGAGTGGTAATGACCTGAGAACTCTCTGTCTCCGAGGCTGGTGGAAGCAGCGAGAATGAATGGTTTCAAAAGAAAATTATATGGGCACTTGGGGAAAATAAACTTGCAGGGTTACAGGTCGAGGGCAGGGAAATAGAACTGATTTGACTCCTTTACAGGAAGCTGCATTGACTCGATGGGCTGAATGGCCTCCTGTGCGCAATTACTCTCCAGCTCCATGGGCGGAATCTTGCGGCCAACCCAGTGGCAAGTTTGGTGGTGGGGGGCACTGAACCCGATGGGGCGGGCAATGGGTGGGGATCCTGCCACCCTCCTGCCTCCAGCCCAATTAAGTCGGTGGCAGAAAGGCCTATGGATGTCTTTCCTGCCCCACCACCAAATGAGGTCCTTAAGTGAGCATTAAGAACCACATCCCACTGCTGCTGCTATTAACCCAGTGGCAGATGGGATGCTCACCATCTGGGTATCTCAACAAACAAACACACTCATTGTTGTTTTTACTTTATTTATTCATTCAGGAGATGAGGGCATCGTTGGCTAGGCCAGCATTTTTGCCCATCACTAGAACCATAGAACCATAGAACACTACAGCACAGAAAACAGGCTATTTGGCCCTTCTAGTCTGTGCCGAAATATTATTCCGCTAGTCCCATTGACCTGCACCTAGTCCATAACCCTCCAGACCTCTCCCATCCATGTATCTATCTAATTTATTCTTAAAACCTTGCTGCCTTCTTGATGCACTGTAGTCCTTGTGGTGTAGGTACACCCACAGTGCTGTTAAGAAGGGAGTTCCAGGATTTTGACCCAGCGACAGTGAAGGAACGATGATATATTTCCAAGTCAGGATGATTTGTGGCTTGGAGGGGAACTTGCAGGTGGTGGTGCTCCCATGCACCTACTGCCCTTGTCCATCTAGGTGGTAGTTTGTGGATTTCGAAGGTGCTGTCGAAGGAGCCTTGGTGAGTTGTTGTAGTGCACATTGTAGATGGTACATATTGCTGCCACTATGCGTTGGTGGTGGAGGGAGTGAATGTTTAAATTGGTGGATGGGATGTTAATCAAGCGGGCTGCTTTGTCCTGGATGGTGTCGAGCTCCTTGAGTGTTGTTGGAGCTGCACTCATCCAGGCAAGTGGAGAGTATCCATCACACTCCTGGCTTGTGCCTTGTAGATGGTGGACAGGCTTTGGGGGGCCAGGAGGTGAGTTACATTCTGCAGAATCCTCAGCCTCTGACCTGTTCTTGTCACCATGTTATTTATATGGCTGGTCAAGTTCAGTTTCTGTTTAATGGTAATGCCGAGGATAATGGGGGATTCAGCAATGGTAATGCCGTTGAATGGCAAGGGGAGATGGTTGAATTCTCTCTTGTTGGAGATGGTCATTGCCTGTCACTTGTGTGGCATGAATGTTACTTGCCACTTTTCAACCCAAGCCTGAATGTTTGTGAGCTCTCAGGTTGGTGAGGGTTTGGAAGAGTGTTGGGTCCCTCGTTCAAAGGCACTCAGTGTCTAATTAAGGGATCCAGCATCATAAAGTGGAGTCAGTGCAGTCAATGGAGACAAGATGTTGATAGTGGGACTTGAACCTCGGACATTCTAACTCAGGCGTGTGAATGCTTCCATATTGGCACTTATGAATTACGGACTGAAGTTGAAATGAAATACTGCAATTACTATTTTGAAAAGAATCTTTGTCACCGCCCACACATCTGATGAGGGGTTACCGAGTTGGGTCGGGGTTGTGGGGGTGAGGGGGTTGGGCGGGGGGAGGTGGAATTTCTTTTGTGTTTCTCCCAAGTATCCATTTAAATCACTGGACACCGAGCAGCTAGTTAAAAATATAGTAATGCGGGGATACAAATTTAATTGTAGCATTTCCAGTTGCAATTCAAGGAACCAGTAAGACAAAGTCCCTATTTTTTTGTCTGTACATTTCAGCTATTCTTTAGGGGGGGAAGTAATCAGCATTATTGTCACTCAGTGAGTCACTGGAATACCAGGAAGAAGGCAGATACAGTGTTTGTACTGGCATTTGGATTTCCTACAGCAAAGGTTACGGTGAATGAATGGGTAAAGCTGTCATAGAAATTCACTCCTTCAAGTCCATTCTGTGACTGGGATGAAAATGATTAATACTGGCAACAGATCCCCAGAATAAAGTCCTGGCCAGCGCTGCCTGCGATCTTGCAGTGAGAACCTCTGGGAGTTAGGCTATTTATTTGCATAGTCAAAGGGCTTAATCTAAGGAGCAACCGACATGGGTTTAGGTTTTAGAAGCATAGATCACACTTCACAAATCTGCAATAATTTTCTGCAGTCACTGTTAATTGTTAAGAGATATCCAGCAGGTATAACTTATTTGATTTTCCTCAGATGTTTAATGAGATTTTGTATCTGAGACTCTTGGAAAGAGCAAGAGTAATTAATTTCATATGTGCTGTTTGGATTGAAAACTAGCATAAGGACAAGAAGCAAGAAGTGATGGTGAATGAGAACAACATTGTCTAGAGGCAGTTCATTATGTGACTGTTCTGCAATTAGATCTTCACGCCATTCATAAATAGAACAACGCTTCAAATATAAAATGTGCTGGTGAAGCAGCCAAGTGACCAGTCGAGCTTATTGATAACATTGAAAGGGATTTAGATTAAGTGAGCGGATGAACTGAAGAATGGTTATTCCTCCAAACCTGACGAAACAATGGGCTGGATCTTTCTGGAAAAATAATGGCATGTTAAAAAAACTCATGCCCATATTAAAACGGAAATCAGCCAGAAAAATTCAGGGGATTAAGAAATCTGCCATGAGCTGCGAATCCCCGGCACATGCAAATCGGTTTATGCTGCTCTGCCATTTGCTCTTAACAAACAACATCTCACACTTACTCTCCCCATTATTTTGAAGAACTTGCTGGATTTGCACATTAACTGCCCACCAAACTTGCAAGAAGAAGCCAGGGCTGAAAGTTACAGTATAAATATCATTTTCATAATATGATAACTATGAAGCCAAACCTAATCAATCTTTCTGACCCAGCAAGGGAACAATTTAAACCGTTAACTCTCATTCCTGCATTTAGTCAATTATTGTTGGAGATTTTAAAAATATCAAATATATATTTTACTTTATCTCATGGACAAATTTTAGGTGTTTCCTTTTATTTGCCTGAGATCAATATATTTGTTTGTGGATGTGTGTATTTTCTTACCCTTAGAATGATTGACTTGGTTTCACAAACCCAGCAGCAAGCTTGTGTATATTGAAAATGAAAAAAGGTTATTTTTATTTCTCATATACTTGCCCCGGAGGTTAATGAAAACATGACGGCCAGGATTTTCTGTGCCTGCCCGCGTTGGCTGTGTTTGGTGGTATGAGCGGGCGATATGGTGAGAAGGCCAAAAATCGGTTTCATGATGTTGCGAAACCAGTTTGTGATCTCCGCTCCACCCGTTGATAGTGGGCCGCATTCCCTGCCATCAGACGCCGGGAACCTCATTGTAGTACATCAGCATATTGTTATAAGGCCAGCCCGCCAGACTCATCCTGCTCCCCCCCTCCCCCCACCACCCCCCGCCACTGGATCATCTCCCAGTGTTTCACAACAGCATATATAAGGTGTGCATTTGGCAGGCTGCACTTTGCTCGCGACTTCAAGGTTTGTTTGTTTGTTTGCGAGTCAGCACTCACAGCCATCAGTGCCAATCTTCACAGACGGCACCACATCACTTTTAGGGGGGCTTACGGGTAGGTATCTACCTACTAGATCAGCCATATGTGGGTGGCTTTTCAATGGCTGCTGGACAAGGTCTTGCTTGGGGAAGGGGGAGAAATGACCTCAGTGAAGGAATGTTAAAACATAAATTTCTCAATAGCTGCACAGGTTCTTGTAGTTGATCTGTCCAGAGGTGGATTTCCCAGGTGAACTTGAAGGTGGGACTTCCTGGAGAGAGTCTTACTTTCTCTTTCACAATATTGCAGTTAGATACTTTTGTAGCCTAGCTGATTGCAATGGTTTGATGGCTTTCCTTGCAGGTCTCTCTCTCTCTCTGCTGGAATTCATTTGAAAGTCGGTTTGAGATCTGCTAATGTATCTTGTAGCAGGGAGCAATAATGGCCATCTTATCATGTGACCTCCAATGGACTGTCCAAATAAGGTGCTGTGGTAATCCAATAGGCAGACTGGGTTGGATTCTCCCACCTGTGGTTTTGGTGAGCCATAATCCCTTTCTTTGAAAAAGCAAATTGGCATTTTACAATGGGGGTGTTGATGGGTTTTAGTAACTTTTTGATCTGACGTACATTGAGTCAATATCAGAATGAGTGTCCTCTTTACTGTCTCTGGAGACAAAATAATTTCGTAAGATGTCTGTTAACCCTCAGAAGCCATCTTAGATTTTAGCCTTTTAAACTGTAACTTTTAAAATATAATTTTTTAAAGATTCACAATATCGTCATGCCTGGCGTGACACTTTTTTCTTACTTTTCCTTTCTGTCTCTTTTTTGTTTCTCTTAATCCAATCTTTTTTTCCTCCTGTACCTGATAAGACTCTTATACACTTATACAGCCTCTTCCTCTATCATTCTTCTATTGCTTTCTCAGTCCATAAATCTCATTGATTAGGGAGATTGACTGATGGTCCCATTGTTCACTGAGGCCCCAAATGCACTATTGGTCTCATTATGCTGTTGTCAGCTCACACTACCAACGTGTAACAGAATCACAGACTTTTTACAGCACAGAAGAAGGCCATTCGGCCTATTTATCTGCATCGGCTCTCCAAATGAGCAATTCACTTAGTGCCTTCTTCCCACAACCCTGCACGTTGTTCCTTTTCAAATAATAGTCAGTTTCCCATTTCAATGCCTCAATGAACTTGCCTCCACCACGCTCTCAGGCAGCTCATTCCAGACCTTAATCATTCATTTTGTGAAAAGCGTTTTCTCATATCTCTTTTGCTTCTCTTTCAAGTTACTTTAAATCTGTGCCCTCTCATTCTTGATTCTTTCAGGAGTGGGAACAGTTTATCTCTGTATGCTCTGTCCAGACACCTCTATCAAATCTCCTCTCAGCCTTCTCTTCTCCAAAGAAAACAGTCCTAACATCTCCAATCTATCATCATAACTGAAGCTCCTCATCCCTGGAACCAATCTCATGAATCTTTTCTGCGCTCTCTCAAATGCCTTTGCATCCTTCCTAAAGTGCAGCACCCAGAACTGGATGCAATACTCCAGACGAGGCCCAACTAATGTCTTGCACAACTTCAACTCCTTGCTCTTGTACTCTATGCCCCATTTTATAAAGCCTAGGTTACTGTATACTTTGTAAACCACACTCTCAACCTATCCAGCCACCTTCAATGACTTATGCACATATACACCCAGATCCTTCTGCTCCTGCACCCGCTTTAGACTTGTACCCTTTGTTTTATTTTGTCTCTCCATGTTCTTCTTACCAAAATGAATCACTTCATATTTGTCTGTATTGATCTTCATCTACCACCTGTCACTCATTTCATCAGCTTGCCTATGTCCTTTTGAAGTTCTACATTATCCTGCTCACAGTCCACAATATTCCCAACTTTCCTTTCATCCACAAATGTTGAAATTGTGGCCTGGACACCAAGGTCCATGTCAATAATATATAACAGGAAAATCAAGGGTTCCAACACTGACCCCTGGGAATTCAGCCCCAAACCTTCCTCCAGCCCCAAAAATTCCTATTCACCACTTCCCTGTCACTCAGCCAATTCTGTATACATGTTGCTATTGTCCCTTTCATTCCATGAGCTATAACTTTGCTGACAAGTTTGTGGTGCAGCACTAAATCAAATGCCTTTTGGAAGTTACAGTGTAAAGAATTTTCTAGCTGAAGAGTACAGAAAAAGCCTTAGCTCATGGAGTACACTGTGAGGTGTGCTCCAATCAAGCAAAATTCAACCCATCTTATTTCATACATAATGTATAGAGGTAACCTTCACCTCCACCATGTGGGCGCTTTAACTGGAATCATAGAATCATGGAGGAAAACTCTGCACACAGGGGCACCAGGCAACTGGTCTACATTCATTAATAGAAAAGAAATAAAGAAATAGTTACATGGTTAGAAAGTTATTAATACATTGGAATAAAGTAAATAACACATTGTCTTACAATTGCAAGTCTCCTTCCTATCTCCCTAAACTCTGCCAGCAAGACCTCATCCCTCTTTCTACCCATGTTGTTGTTACCGATATGGATCACGACTGCTTGCTGTTCACCCTCGCACCTCAGAGTGTTCTACAGCCACTCAGTGACATCCTCATCCCTGGCACGAGGAAGGCAATATATCACTCTAAAATCAGGTCTACAGCCACAGAAACACTTGCCTGTTCTCCTAACTATAGACTCCCCTATCATTCTTGCTTTCCTAATTTTCCCACCCCCCACCAGTAGTGCTGTGGCTCATCTCTGGCTGTACCTACCTGTTATAAGATCCACTTGAAATCCATTTAACCAGTTTTCCACTAAGCAGTAAAGGTGAAAATTACCCCTTAGGAAACATGTTTTTCTCCCCTTGCCTGTAAATCACTCAATGGGCAGAATCGTCCCAGATTTGCACTAAGTGTGGTAGAGGGCGGGGAAACGACATTTTACCCGTGGGCCACAATGGCGGCTTCTCACGCGGTATTGTCCCAAATCTGCCGCATTAATTATGCATTTCCAGGAAATATGCCAATTTGATGGCGGGCAGGCTCTCATTCGCCCGGCGTGCCATCACCTCGCTGCTTCATCACGCCAGGCGCCATATTAAAAGGGCAGCCGCATGCACACCTCTCAGTGTTTCTAGCCCAGGACTGCTGGACAGAAGACAGGATGGCCCTGAAAGGCAAAAAGACTGCAGCCCCGCCTCCCGGTTTAGTGGCACGTCCCTCGAGCGTCTTTTGGATGCCGCGGAGGGCCGCCATGAAGTCCTCTACCCTCGCTCTGGCCACAGGAGGGGCAGCAGCATCACCAATCCAGCATGGGAGGCAGCGGCTGCCATGGACAGCGCCAACACCCTGCAAAAAGCAGATGGCCACCCAGTGCTTCAAAAGGTGAATGATCCTTTGTTCTGACAGAGTAAGTCACTCTTCTCATCACTCTCAACTCACACACGCTCAAACCCATCACACATTCACAGGGCCCTCACTCACTGCCAGTTTACCAGTTTAAGGGACATCACCGTTCACCCTCTTCATTGCCCTTATCCCGTTCATGGGACCACTCGCCACCCACAAATGCCAGGCATCCTTATTATCTGGCTTGGCATGTGTCCTGCTTATTACACTCTCTCCATCTCTATTCATGCAGGATAAGCTGGCACAAAACAAGTTGGAGAGGTTGCAGACTGGTGGAGGAATGCCTGAAATCAAGGTTGTCACAGACTTTGAAAATAGAGCCATCCAGCTGGCCGGAGAGGATCTGGACAGGTCCTGTGCTGTCATTGAGGTCGGCGCTGCTCTACCAAGTGAGGATCCAGCAGTGCAACATCCATCAGACAACCATGCTGTGACTGATGTGTCCTGTTTCACAGGCCGCTGCCATGCACTAATTATCTCTCCTTGCTTTCACAGCCATATATGCCAAACAGCTGATGGAATCCACGACCCAGGGCCTCCAATCAAGCCCTGAAGAAACCTCTGAAGAGGAACCTGAAGGTACCCTCATTGAAGGCCCATCACAGCGCTCACCCACACCCTCCACCAGCGCAGAGACACACACCTCAGTGGGAGCTAGCTTTAGAGTAGCCTCGGGATCACAATCTGGTGAGCACTTCACACTATCTGATCCACAGCAGGTGGTGGCAGGGACTTTGCAGGTGCCTGGCACTCAGACAACTGCTGGAGGCCAGAAATCTGCTGAGTCTGAGTCAGATGATGAGCCCCTGGACTCGGTCATGTCACAGTTGCTGGAGCTGCAAAGGCAAGCTCGGGAACATCAGGAAGAGATGTCCGCTGCACTCCTCAGATTGGAAGGCATGATGGAGGAGTCCGTCCGCCTTCGGCCTGAGATAATAGCGTTGGCATGCCAAAGCACCAAGGTCAATACTTGTAGGATGGCGGCTGCCAAGGAGACCTTGGTCCAGGAATTTGCTCCTTTCTTCTTATTCATTCATGAGATGTGGGCTTTGCTGGCTGGGCCAGCATTTATTGCCCATCCCTAGTTTCCCTTGAAAAAAAAACACTCCTGGAAACATTAGTGATGCCTGCACTGTCGCGCAGGCTCAACCCCATCGCTGACGCCAGAGTTGACCTCTAACAGTATTGTACGCGAGAGGGGTGTGGGGCAGCTCGATCTCACTCCAGCTTCCCCTTCTCCTCAAGGAGTCAGCCAGGGACCCTCGGGCACCCATAGGGAGGAGGATCAGTGGGTGCATACCCCAGAGTCATCCACCCAGGTGACTCTGGTTGTATCCGGCCCATCCAAATCCCCTCGTCTTCCTCTGACCCCAGCAGCTTCAGCTCCACATGACAAGGAGGGTGACACTGCCACACAGCAAGACTCTGAAAGCAGGCCAGGGCCCTCCAGAGAACGCCTGTCAAAGTCATCACATACAGGGCATCGCAGTCATCAGGCTACCTTCACCTCCTCTGTGGATGTCCGGGGAGCACCAAGACATAGTGGCAGGTTTAGGAAGGTTAAGAAGATGTAGTTGCACAGCCACGGGTGTTAATCACTGGCACATAATGTTCACTATTGTAAATAAACTTTCATCAATGTCTCCCTGCCTATGGCTCCTTGCTCTGATGAGCAGAGTTTGTGTCACTCAGATGTGAAACCTTTCTGTACAAGATAAAGGCAGGTGTCGGAGTCCAGGGCCTCTTCCCTTTGCTTTGTGCAGCCTTCAGACCAAAGTGATGGTCAGGCCTCACACTCACTGGACACATTACTGATGCCTGCACCTCGACCGTGCTTGTTATTGCTGCCAGAATGTTGTGAGCAGGCTTCACAGAGTTCCGTCATTCTCTCTGAGTGCTCTCAGCACCTTTAAGCTGTGGTTGGCCCTCACCTTGTCAGCACCTGTGACCAGTGACGCTGTGCTCCTGAAGGGCTCAGGTGCTGAAGGTGAGTGAAAGATCAGGTACTTTTAAAGTTTCATGGCTGCGTCTCAATGATATGACCCTGATCTTGGAGTGCAAGCGAGCTGCCCTCGGCCAGACAGGAGTCAGACATTCTCAGAGGTTATGTGAAGATCATTGGAGTGTCCTCACTGAATGTCTTCATCATCCTCCTGTGATCGAGTGATTATTAGGGCCTCCGCTGCATCTCTATCACAGGAGCATTCTCACAGAGGCTATGTGGGTTGTCATAAGCCAGAGTCAAATGTTCATTGATGCAATGTGAGGATCTATGGTGTCTCCTCACTGCATGTCGTCATCATCCTCCACAAATCTAACAGCTATGAGGGCTTCCTGAGCACGCCTGCCTTGTCTGGCCGGTGTGAGGGCCTCATTGCCATCATCATTGCCTTCGAGGACCTCCTCACTCTCATCCCTGTCGACATTCTCCTCATCAGAGGAGATGTGCAGCTCCACCATCTCCTCCTCAGCCAGCTCCTCTCACTGTTGCAGCACCAGGTTGTAAAGGACACAGCAGGTGATGATGATGTGTGACACCCTCTGTGGACTATATTGCAGGGCTCCACCAGACCGCTCCAGGCACCAGAACCTCATTCTCAGTATCCCAATAGTTTGTTTCACCAAGTTACGAGTTGCAGCATGAGCCTCGTTACACCTTTGTTCTGCTGCAGTCTGAGGCCGCCGCATGGGTGTCATCAGCCACGTCCTCTGTGGGTAGCCCTTGTCCCCAAGGAGCCATCCCTGCAGCTTCTGTGGACCCTGGAAGATGTCAGAGATCTGACTGAAATTATAGGAGTTGTGCACAATCCCTGGAAACCGTGCGCAGGCCTGCAGGATGTGTTTGTGGTGGTCACACACCAGTTACGCATCCAGCGAATGGAAGCCCTTGGGGTTGAAATAGTTGACTGCTTGTTGCAATTGAGGTCTGAGTGCCACATGAGTGCAGTCAATGGCACCCTGCACCATTGGGAAACTTGAGACTTGGGTAAATCCAATCTCTCTTGCATCCTGGCTTTCCTGGTCCTGGGCTAAATTCACAAAGCTGTGTGCCTTCGCATTGATGGCATCCATGACCTCATGGATGCATTTGTGGGTGGAGGCTTGTGATATCCCACAGAGGTCACCCATGGCGCCTTGGAAGTGGCCACTGGCTTAAAAATTGAATGTCGTGCTCTCTTTCATGGCCAGGGACTAAGGCTGATACTTCCCAAAACATATAGCAGCCTCCATATGTGTAAATAATAAAAGCTATCTTTTTGTGGTCATTTTCCTTTCTTGGATTTGGATATTCTCAAAGTCAGGAACTTTCTTACAGAAAGTCTTGCAGCTTCTGCAGCTGTGTCACTTTTTGCCTCCCATGCAAGTAGATCTTTGGTAAGCTGTGGTTTTCCCTGTCTGCACAGAGATCCCTCCATTTCTCGAAAGTTTGTGGGCTCAAGTCCCACCCTGGGGAATTGAGCAAATAACGTCGACTGGCACTCCAGTGCAGTGCTGAAGGAGTGCTGCACTGTTGCACGGTGCTGCCTTTCGGATGAAATGTTTAACTGAGGCCATGTCTCAGGTGGCTGCAAAACATCCCTTTACACCATCTCAAGAAGAACAGGGGAGCTCCCCAGTGTCCCAGCAATATTTATCCCTTAACCAGCATCATTCTAAAAGAGATTACCAAGTCATGATCTCGTTGTTTCCTCACAGCGACTACACTTCAAAAGTGCTTCATTGCCTGTAAAACACTTTGGAATGACCAGAGATTGCTTTAGAAATATAGGTTCTTTTCTTCCTTCCTTAAGTAACTGGCTAGCTATGTGCCATTCTTGTAGGTGCTTCACTCTGACCAGCTCTCAGTTAGAAATTTCTTTCACTGCTACTTGATGCACCGAAACTCCTAAAGGTTACCCTCAGTAAAGTTGCACAATTCTGTAAGTGTGCTAAAACCAAAAGAAAAACAATGTCATTCCCATGCAAGGCATTGTGTTTAAAATACTCCACAGCTGATAGGCCTTCAACATTGAAGATGATTCAGAAACTAACGGTGCAGATTATGTCAACATTTATGAGTGCCAAAATTAAAATCTATTTTAAGCGCGGTGAAGAAGAAGCTTTAGAGAAAACATGGTCCAAGTCCTTAAATTGCTGAAAGACTTTCATGCTATAAACATTGCCTACCAACTTTCTGTAGGTCCAGTTTGCTGGTGCAAGTGTAGCAAAGGAGCGCCCTGTCCACCCATGTTGGTAATCAAAGATTTGCTCACAGATGCAGGGACAGAAACATTTACATGCTGAGCTGAACAGATCATGCCTGTAGGGACGTATATCAGCACTGCTCCCTCAGGACCATGGCCTGAATATTGGAAGCTCAGCAAGGTGCTGAAGACACCACTGCTCTTCACATTTTCTGCTTCCAATGGACTGAGCAGGTTTCATGAGGAAGACATTGGATCCCCTCAGCTGACAAGAGCACCACTGAGGCCTACAAAATTTGACTGCAACTCCAAAAACACTCAGGAAGCTCAATGCCATCCAGGACAAAACAACCCATTTGACTGGCACCCCATCCAACACCCTCAATATTCACTCCCTGCACCACCAGTGCACAGTGGCAGCAGAATGTACCATCTACAGGATGCATTGCAGCAATTCACCAATGCTGCTTTGTCAGCACCTTCCAAACCCACAACCTCTACCACCTAGAAGGACAAGGACAGCAGATAGATGGGAACACTACCTCCTGCATGTTTCCCTCCAAGTCACTCACCATCCTGGCTTGGAAATATATCACCATTCTTTCACTTTCTTTGGGTCAAAGTCCTGCAACTCCCTTCCTAACAGCACTGTGGGTGTACCTCCATCACATGGGCTGCACTGGTTCAAGAAAGCAGCTCACCACCACCTTCTCAAGGGCAATTTGGGATGAATAATAAATTCTGGCCTAACCAACGATGCCCACATCCCATGAAAAGAATAAAGAAACATTGGTGGCTGTGCCTTTAGATGCCTGTGCTTGAAGCTCTGGAATTAACTCCCTAAAGCTCTCTGCCTCTTTACCCCTTTTTCTTCTGTACAGACTCTCATTGAAACCTACCACTTTGACAAAGCTTTTCGCAATCTGCCATAATACTGTGGCTCAGTGTCTAATTTTGTCTTAATGTTTCTGTGAAGCGCCTTGGGATGTTTTATTATGTTAAAGCTGCTACATAAATGAAAGTTGTTGTTGTTTGATTAATGGTGCAATGTGGGAACAAATAATGTAATTGTATCTAATACTGGAATTAAATACATACCAAAGAATTGAGCGCAATGGGCCACAGTTACAATGAAGTTTGACAAGTAATATTTCATTATAGGATCTCTTAAAGTAGTTATTCCCTGATAGCAGACTAGTGTTAGCTTGCAAATGGTATGTAACCTAATACACATGTGGGTGTGTGTCTTTGCAATAATATGCCCACAGGCAAGACGGTCAGAAACCTAAGGGCGTAGATGTAAGATAATTGGCAAAAGAACCAAAGGCAAAATGAGAACTTTTTTTTTGCAGCGAGTTGCTATGAAAGGGAGGTAGAAGTAGATTCAATAGTAACTTTCAATCGGGGAATTGGATGAATACAGGAAAGAGGAAAAGTTGTAAGGTAATGGGGAGAGAGCAGGAGAGTGCGTCTAATTGGATAGAATGATTGTTGATCAGAGTACGACGACATAACGATCCTGAAGTACACTGATGATACAATACTTTTGTGTCACATAAAGAATAATGAAGGAAACTATAGGAACTCAATGGTGTGCTAATGATTCTCTTAAACTGAAGAAAACAAGACAAGAGAACTAATTATAGAAAAATCCAATTAATGATACTATCCCTGTGAAGATCCATGATGTGGACATCAAAATCATTACTAACTACAAGTATCTAGGTGTTAAAATAGAAGTTAAATTGGAGGGATCATACTACCTCAGAAAAGTTAAACCCTTTTGAGTAGATTCTACTATCATGAAACTCTTCTATACGGCTGTAGTTGAGGGTGCTATGTCTCGCCTGGTACTGTAGTCTTAGGAGTGCAGACTCTTTAAGGGTACAGAGATTATTGAACCAGACAGGAAGGGTATTTGATGAGCAGATCTTTCTTGGTGAAATTTACTCTCGAAGAATTTTGATGAAAGTAAAGAGTGTCATGAACAATGGGAATTGTCTCTTGTCTCAGTATTACTGCTGGATGCATTCTGGGAAAAGGCTAAAATCCCTCTGGTGCAGGACAAATCAGTTCCTGAGCTCATTTGTGCTGTTTTCTATCAGAACTTTTAAAAGGAGTTTGACGTATGGACGAGGATATGGCGGGACACACTGACTAATTAAATCCAATCCAATGCATTAAAATAATCAAAGTTAGATGTCTGGGATAAGGTAATTTTCTTTCATTTTATTGTTATTATTCATTTATATGTAATTTTTTAATGAACGAGCGATGTACTTAAAATTAATTTCCATATGGATGATAAAGTGAACTCGAACTAAGCTCCCAGAAAACATTGCACAGGCGTGATGGGCTGAATGGCCTCCTTCTATCCTGTAAGGATGTAATTAATTGTTGTAGGGTGGATGAGTTGTAATGTTAATGATAGAACTGTTCTGCAGACACTTCTTGGGTGGAAACATTAAGTTTATTTACAACACCCTCAGCAGCAACTACATGTGTGCTTTCAACTCCAACTCTATCCCACCACTGACTGCTGAGGTAGCCCGTGCTACTCTCCTATTGGTTACTCAGATCATGTGATCTTCCTTAACAAGTATTATTCTTAAAGGTACATTACATACTAACTAAAACCATAATTACTACAGTAATTAGCCAGGGTCCATGGGGGACTGTAGGCATCTCTCTTGATTAAAGAGAGACAATTGGTTATATAGCTTGAGAGGCACCACTCCACATCAAGCATGGGGCAAGCAAAGAGGCAGGTCCCATGTCTACGTCAGGTTGAATGGGAATTGAATCCACAATGTTGGTGTTATTCTGAGCCTGACATGAGCCTCTAGGCCACTGTGCCATTCAACGCCCTTTTATCCTGTTTGATTCTAATATTTATGTTTGCTCTGGGCTAAAAAGGAATAAATATGAACATTGACTAGCTTGTTGAACATGGTGAATGCTCCATTAATATTTTACTGACCCACTTGTCCGATGAGCATGATAAAAGTTTAAAAGCTTGCTGGGAAAATTTCTTGAGCAATATCCAACATGATCCCTGCATTTGTACTGAAGAATTCCAACAATGTCCTCCAACTGGCATATAAGCCTTTTTTTATTCATTCATGGGGATGTGGGCATTGCTGGCTTGGCCAGGATTTATTGCCCATCTTTAATTGCCCTTGTTCAGAGGGCAGTTAAGAGTCAACCACATTGCTGCGGGTCTGGAGTCACATGTAGGCCAGATCGGGTAGATTTCCTTCCCTAAAGAGCGTTCGTGAAGCAGATAGGTTGTTATGACAATCGGCAATGGTTTCGTGGTCATCATCTGTCTTTTAATTCCAGATTTTTATTAAATTCAAATTTCGCCATCTGCCCGGTATTCAAGCCTAGGTCCACAAAGCATTACCCTGGGTATCTGGAACACCAGTCTAGTGACAACACTACTATGCCACTGCCTCACAGCTGAACTTGGAGGACCCTTCAAGTCTGCTAATCTATGTAGGATTTTTCTTCTCACATTCTGGATACAAAATGGTCAAGGATCAAATGACCCACTATTGTGCTTTCCTAACTTTAAAGCATGTAATTTGACATAGAGACATAACAGTAAATTTTTAACCAGAATTGGGGTATGTGCTTCTCTTACAGCCTTTTCTGGCAAGTGGAACTCAGTACAAAGGACCAACCCAGTCCCTTGTCCTGGAGAGATTAAGAAGGCTCCTCTTCTGAACCACCTCCTGACCTGTGACAATGTGGTTCTCCAGGAAACTCTCATAGAATGGCAGTTTTATATGTTTTTCTTTCAAAATCTGCCATTGCTTCTTCTCTATAGATCCCAGGGGTTCACATCCAGCAGCGTAAGTGACAAGCATTGACAGCTTCAGTCTATCAAAGGAGGATTCATAGGTCTTTTGAGGTAAGTCTTTATTAAGGCACTGGGAACAACAACTGCTGGAAGGCCAAGTAAATAGAATGAATTCTGTTCAGTTCTGTTGAAGGGTCATGTGGACTCGAAACGTCGACTCTTTTCTTCTCCACCGATGCTGCCAGACCTGCTGAGTTTTTCCAGGTAATTCTGTTTTTGTTTTAAATAGAATCAATGCCTTTTTTAAATAACATTACATTTAGCCATCCTAAATGTGATTTTACAGAAGCTACAAGTGAAGATAATGTCAGCTTATGAAACTTCAAACTGATCAAGATCCATAAACTGAAGCTTTATGAAACAACAGAAATACCGTCAGGGAACAATGAGATATGAAACCTTCTGTGCTAGTTAAAATAATATCAGTCTCTTCACAGGCAGAAGGTTTAAAACTGTTGAAGCGGCAATTGTAAAAAGGAAACACACTGTGTGCTCTCTACAGGATACAGCAGCTCACTAGGCACCTTCAGCAACAGACAAACCCGTGACCTCCGACACCCTGAAGGACAAGGGAAGCAGGAATACATGAAACACTGTCACTTCCAAGTTCCCCTCCAAGTCACACACCGTCCTGAATTAGGCATGTCAACATTCCGTCATCTCTGGGTCAAAGTCCTGGAACTCTCTGTGTAACAGCATTAGGGGGGAGCACCATCACCAGTCTGTGGACGGCAGTGGTTCAAGAAGAAGGCCCATCGCCAACTTTGCAAGGACAACTAAATTTGGGGCAATCGGTGACAGCCTTGGCAGCTAAGCCATCATCCTGAGAACGAATACGGGATGTAGCCAAGAATCAGAGTCAAAAGCAAACTGCTGCAACTCCTGGAGATCTGAAATAACAACTGAAAATGCTGAAAATACAGGTTAGGCAGCATTTGTGGAAGGAGGAACAAAGTTGGCATTTCAGGCCTGTGTCCTTTTAAGCAAGTGCAGAAGCCGGGAAGTTGTTGGCGGGGGGCATGGGTGGTGGGGGACGGAGGGAAGAACAAAAGGGAAGATCTGTGATAGTGTGGAAGGCAGGAATGGCAAAAGGGTTGACGGCGCAAGGCAAAATGAGGTGGACCCTACTCCTGTTTGCTTTTATCCCTTCATGGGATCGGGCATCACTGGCCTGGTCAGCATTTATTGCCCATCCCTAATTGCCCCTGCCCCGTTTCCAACCCCAGGAGGGATACTCCAGACTGGGATGATGAACTGAAGATCTGAAAGGACACTATCACAGATTGTGATAGTGGAGTCATTTTTTTTTCATGAATGGCTATCTTGGTTATGATGGCCAACTGAATGATTTTCCCATCCAAACACTACAGTTTTGGCCTCTCTGTTTTGAGTGGGACTTTGTGTAATCATACGGACCAGAAGGAGACCAATTGTCACATATCGTGCATCTGGAAGATATATCCAATTAGCTCCGCTGGCCCTGTTCTTTCCCTTTTGCCCTGCATTTTTTTTTCCTTCTTAAGTATTTGTCCTGTTCCCTTATGGAAGTTACTATAGAAACTGTTTTCACTGCCCTTACCAGCAATGCACAGCCCACTATGAAAAAAAAAACCTCTCCTGACCTCCCTGCTAGCTCTTTTGCCAATTATATTCAATCTGTGGCCCCTGGTTACTGACCCATTTACAGTTTCTGTAGCAGTTTCTCCTCATTCGCTCGATCACAACCTTCATAATTTAAACTTAAAACAACATTAGTCTGGTGCTCAAATATTCATCACAGCGGTTTAATGACTAAGTGAACAGTGTCCGGGTAATGATTAATGTTCAATAATTCAAGAGCAATCAATATAATTAATCTTTGAAACATAACCTTTTTGCCCTCATTTTGTTAAAAACGGTTTCTGGACTTTGTCACAATTAATAGATGCGTGTCTAGCCACTAATCGCATAGATAAAACAGCTGGATCCTGACCTCCCACGGGAATTCTACTGGTCTCCAGCTAAAACTTCAGCAGGAGACCAATGGAACCTGACGGAGGAGACCCAGGGGGGCCTAGCTTTTCATGGAGCCATGGAAACCCCATCCAAAATGGCATGTAGAACGAAACCCAAGCTCAGCAGGGCCATCTGAACTCAGTGCTGAGCTCAAACAGACCCCATTTTCGTTGGAGTGAGAGCCTTATCCCACAGTGGGTGAGTTACAAATTTTTAGAGTAAAGATAAGTACTTGTAAAGGGCAGATGAGGTCTGTAGGACTGTCAAGCAGTCAAGTTATTTAAATCCCCTGCCCTTTAAATTTGGGAAGAAAAACAGCCTTTCGGTGCCTATGAGTTGAAAAAAAAATCTATGCATGCAGTCGCAATAGATATTTATTGACATAAACCTAAGTGCTCTCATTGTAGCATTATTACTGCTTGACTGCATCCACAACCTGTCATTATCACAAAAACCAGGTTGACACCCCCAGTGAAATACCAAGGGATAAAAACAAAAAAACTGCGGATGCTGGAAATCCAAAACAAAAACAGAAACGGAAATACCTGGAAAAACTCAGCAGGTCTGGCAGCATCAGCGGAGAAGAGTACAGTTGACGTTTCGAGTCCTCATGAATCTTCAACAGAACTAAGTAAAATTAGGAAAGGGGTGAAATATAAGCTGATTTAAGGGGAGGCGGTGGGGGGGGGGGGGGGGGGTGGGGGTGGGAGGAGGTGGGAGGAGGTGGGGTGTGGTTTGGGACAAGCAACCAGTGGTCATAGCGCTCACCCACAACCTCCACCAGTGCAGAGACACACACCTTGGTGGAACCTAGCTTTAGAATAGACAGGGGATCACAACCTGGTGAGCACACCGCACTGTCTGATCCACAGCAGGCAACGGCAAGTGCTTCTCAGGTCCCCGGCACTTGAAGGACTGCTGGAGGTCAGAAATTTGCTGAGTCTGAGTCAGATGACGAGCCTCTGGACTCGGTCATACTCCAGTTCCTGGAGCTGCAAAGGAAAGCTCAGGGACACGAGGATGGGATGTCCGCTGCACTCCTCAGATTGCATGGCACGATGGAGGAGTCCATCTAACTTCAGACTGAGGTGATAGTGCCGGCAAGCCAATGCCCCGAGGTCAACACTAGTAGGATAGTGGCTGCCATGGAGACCTTGGTCCAGGACGTCGCTCCTGCACTGCTGCACGGGCTTAACTCCATCGCTGATGCCATTGTTGACCTAAAACAGTGTGTACACAAGAGGGGTGTGGGGCACTTCAGTCTCAGTCCAGCTACCCGTTCCCTCCAAGGAGTCAAGGAGGGCACCCATAGGGAGGGGGATCAGCAGGTGGAGCCCCCAGGCCCATCCACCCAAGTGACTCCAGGAGTGACCGGCCCACCTGACTCCCCTCTTCCTGTGAACTCAGCAGCTCCAGTTCCACAGGCCGAGGAGGATGCCACTGCCACACAGCAGGGCCCCGAAAGCAGGCCGGGGCCCTCCAAGTCTCAGCCCTCCAGGGGACACCCACCGAAATCATTGCAGACAGGGCATCACAGTCAGCAGGCTGCCTCCACCTCTGCTGTGGATGCCCGGTGAGCACCAAGACATAGCGGCAGGGTTAGGACAGTTAAGGAGAATTAGTCGCAGAGCAGGGGCACGGGTGTTAATCACTGTACATACTGTTCACTATTGTCAATAAAATCTCAAGATTGTCTCCCTGCCTGTGGCTCCTTGTTCTGGTGAGCAGTGTTCTTGTCACTCAGATGTGAAACCTTTCTGCACAAGATAAAGGCAGGTGTCTCAGTCCACAGTGATGGCCCAGCCTTACACTGCCTGGAAACATTACTGATGCTTGCACCTTGGCAGCGCTGGTCATTGCTGCCAGAATATAATGGGCAGGCACCACAGAGTTCTCTTATTCTCTTGACATGCTCTCAGCACCTTTAAGGAGGGGCTGGCCCCCATCTCTTCAGCATCTGTGACCACTGATGCTGTGCACCAGCTCCTGAAGGGCTGAGGTGCTGAAGGCGGACAAAGCATCAATGCTTCTAAAGTTTCATGGCTGCATCTCTGAGATGGCCTTGACCATGGAGCACAAGCGAGCTGCCCTTGGCCAGACAGGAGTGAGACATTCTCAGGGGCTATGTGGAGATTTATGGAGTGTCCTCATTGCATGTCATCATCCTCCTGCGATCGAGCGACTATGAGGACCTCCGCTGCATCTCCATGACAGGAGCATTTTCACAGAGGGGTGTTTGTGTTACCATAAGTCAGACTGGAGTCAAACATTCACAACTGCGATGTGAGGATCTGTGGGGCCACCTCACTGCACGTCGTCATCATCCTCCACAAATCTAGCAGCCAAGAGGGCCTCCCGAGCGCACCTGCCTAGTTTAGCCAATGTGAGGGCCTCATCCCTGTCATTGTCGCCTCCGAGGACATCCTCACCCTCATCCTCATCGGCGTCCTCCTCATCAGAGGAGACGTGCAGCTTCTCCATCTCCTCCTCAGCCAGCTCCTCTCCCAGTTGCAGCACCAGGTTGTAAAGGGCACAGCAAATGATGACGGTGTGTGACACCCTCTGTGGACTGTATTGCAGGGCTCCACCAGACGGGTCCAGGCACCAGAGCGTCATCTTCAGCATCCCAATGGTCTGATCCACCAAGTTGCGAGTTGCGGCATTATACCGTCGTTATACCACCGCTCTGCCGCAGTCTGAGGCTGCCGCATGGGTGTCATCTGTCACGGCCTCTGTGGGTAGCCCTTGTCCCTGAGGAGCCATCCCTGCAGCTTCTGTTGACCATGGAAGACTTCAGGGATTTGTGGCCGACTGAAGATGTAGGCATCATGGACACTCCCTGGAAACCGTGTGCACACCTGCAGGATGTACGGGAGCTCCAGCAGCTTCTACTTCCTGAGGTTGTTGCTCTTGCCTTTGTGTGGCTAGGCACCTCAGTTGCTCTCTCCTCTGTCTTCTTCGCTCTCTGTAGGCCATCAGCCATATAGCTAGGTCACCAGGCTCCATGAACCTGATGTGGTCCTCCTGCAGGATGGAAGAGTGAGAGAGATGTGATTAGCATGGGTGTCCTTCGCACCATTCCTGGTCCTGTGTGCTGGCCCCTTAACACTTCCCAGAGAGTGCTAGTCACCCCTCGGATGGTCACAGATAAGTGCGCTGCATGGCTGCCCTGTGGGACTGCAATGTTGGGGAGGCAGCCCCTGGGTTGCTGAGATTGCAAGGGCTGTGAGTGTCTCCAGCAGCTACATGGCCAATGTTGTCGAGGAGATTGTACAAGTGTCCAGTCCAACTGCTCTGCGGTAAGTAAAGTAGTCATGGACTAGCAGCCTGTGCCGGGCGGAGGGGAAGGAGGGGGTAGGGGGGCAGGGGAGTAAGGTCTGGAGCACTTGGTGGCACTTTGGTGCCTCCACATTGCTTGCGTGGGTGGGCAGGCTAGGAGCCTGACCCCAATCATATCACTGTGGCTGCACCTGAATTGTCTCAGTTGCAGAGTCATGGTCGGTTTATACAGGTGTCCCTACTGCAGGGCCACTTCCCTCATCTACCCTGCCCTCCACCTCGATTTCTTGTGCATGGGATCCAACGCCAGGGCAGCAGTTGCCCCCGCCACCCACCCCCCCCGACAACAGCAACAGTTGCCTCCAAGGCTGGGCAGCAGTTGCCCCCAGACACCACCCCCCCCCTCACCGAAAACAGTAGCCTCCAAGGCAGGGCGGCACTTTACCCAGGCCCTGAACCCTGCAAAGCAACAGGCGACCCTGGTGAGCTGTGGAGAACGCTGCTGTTCACTCACCTCAGTTCCCCCAAAGTGAAGGCCGCCAACTGCATGTCGCCTGTGTGCTGTTGTGAAACACGTCAGCGTGCTTTCCCGCCGACGTGGACAGACGATCCGGTGGGGGTCCAAGACCCTGGTGGGATGGCCTTTTAATGATATGCTGATGTATTACAATGAGCTCCCCAATGACCGTTGGCGGGCTGAGCGGAAGATCGCGACCTGCCTTCCCGCTGTCGTGAAACCGATCGCGCCATATTATCTGCGCATGCCACCTATCCCGCCCGCTGCCAGCGGACAGGGGAAAATTCCGCCTGTGGTCTCACCAGTGTCCTGCACAGCTGACGCGTAAACTCTCTACTTTAGTATCCAATTGCCCTTGCAATAAATGATAACACTCTGTTATCTTTCTTTGTACCTGCATATTAGCCTTTTGCAATTCATGCACTAGGACACCCAGATCCCTCTGAACCTCAGAGCGCTGCAATTTCTCACTATTTAGATTATATGTTTTTTTTTATTCTTCCTGCTATAATGGACAATTTCATGTTTTCCCACATTATGCTCCATGTCCCCATTCGCTTAACCTATCTCTGTCCCTTTGTCGCCTCCTTTATGTCCTCTTCACAACTTCATTTCCTATCTATCTTTGTGTCATCAGCAAATTTAGCAACCACGCCTTTGATTCCTTCATCCAAGTAAATTATATGAATTGTAAAAAGTTGAGGGCCCAGCACTGATCCCTGTGGCACAACACACATTACATCCTGTCATTCTTAGGGTTGAATTTTCACCTTGGCGTGAAGTAGTTCATGATGACATCGGGCGAGCGTCCCGGCGTTATTTCAGTCGCGATATTTCAGTCGGCGGGTGCGCGTGTGAGTCAGCAGCGCGCCCGCCGACAATTAAAAGGGCTGTTAAGCCCCATGAATGAATGAATGAATTTGACAAATGAATTTCACCGCCCGTCCAACCTTACAGTTTGCGGGCGGGCAAATTTCCAAGTGCCCTTTGCATTTTTTTGCGAAACCTCATCCACGGGTGGACGAGGTTTCGAAGAGCGATTTAAAAAGATGTAAAAACTTTTAAAGCTCAATTTGAACATGTCCCTGCTCATGCGACACAGTCACATGAGGGAGGCATCTTTGCCTTAAATTTAAAATCTTTATTTGCAAAAGTAAAAATCTTCCCTCCCTGAGGCCTTCAGGGAGCTTTCACTGAGCGTACACACGCACATGAACTGACTTCCGTGCTCACCCTCCCGCACCCAGGCAGCGCTGAGCGTTTGATCGGCCGATTCACACTGACTGGCTGTTAGTCCGCCAGCCAGTGTGAAATCACAGTCGGGGCCCGATCGGGGGTAGCGGATAGTTGCACAGCCGCTCCCAGGCCCGCCTGCCGTGCCCGCCCGACGAGGGGAAAATCCTCCATCTAGTCTCTGCTTCTTGTTAGCCAGTCATTCTTCTATCCATTCCAATCTGTTACCCCCTACACCATGAGCTTTTATTTTCTGCAATAACCTTTGATGTGGTACCTTATCACATGTAAAAACTGGAAATCTAAGTACAGTACATACGCCGGTTCCCCTTTATCCACAGCACTTGAGACTCCTTCAATGAACTCCAGTAAATTGGTTAAACATGATTCCCCTTTAAAAAACTATGCTGACCCTGCCTGATTGTATTGAATTGTTCTAAGTGCCCTGTCATAGTATCTTGAATAATAGCTTCCAGCATTTTCCCTGTGGCAAATATTAAGCTAACTGGCCAGTAGTTTCCTGCTTTCTGTCTTCCTCGCTTTTTGAATAAAGATGGCACATGATGCTGCCACAGTGTGTCGGTGGTGGAGGCAGTGAACGTTTAGGGCGGTGGGTGGGGTGCCAATCAAGTGGGCTGCTTTGTCCTGGATGATGTCAAGCTTCTTCAGTGTTGTAGGAGCTGCACTCATCCAGGCAAGTGGGGAGTATTCCATCATATTCCTGACTTGTGCCTTGTAGATGGTGGACAGGCTTTGGGGAGTCAGGAGGCGAGTTACTCTCCACAGGGTTCCCAGCCTCTGACCAGCTCTTGCAGCCATAGTACTTATATAGCTAGTCCAATTCAGTTTCTGGTCAATGGTAACCCCCAGGATGTTGAAAGCGGGGGATTCAGAGAATGTAATGCCTTTGAATGTAAAGGGGTGATGGTTAGATTCTCTCTTGTTAAAAGTTCTCTGGTTCTATGCTGTGGAAGGTTCCCGGAGTTCACAACCCCTTTGTTCTGAAGGATGCAGCAGGAAACTTGCAACTGAGGCTATTACAATGAATTACAAAACTGATTCTTTAGCCTTTTACATCATTAAAGCTACATAATCAAAAACATGCACAACTCAATCAAAGTTTGAAGAAGGGTGGGTTGCAAGAGCCAGGAGCCTCATGTTCAGAGAGAGGAAAAGCGGGTCAGCAGCAAGAAGCTGGAGCAGAGTTTTGAGACTGGTGAGCCAGTGGGGAGCCAAGGCCATGAATAGGTCAGACCAAAGCCTCTGACGATGGTTAGAGAGCCAGGAAACGGCAGGGCAGCAGACGAACAGCGTCTGGAGACCTATAGGTGGACCTTCTGGACAGTACCCTGCTTTTGAGAGGCCATTAGGAGGGGGAAATCCCCCTCGGGCCTGGGAGACAAGTTAATCGAGATCATATGGTCCACCAACTGAACACTGATTAGAGATCTGGACTTAGGCCCCCGACAGTATCCTGGTGGGACTGGAGTTTTGGCTGGGAAGGTCCATTGTAAATAGGTTTTTTCTCTGAGATAAGCTCCTTCATTAATGTTTATTAAGATCTGATTCCAGGAGGAATAAAGAATCCCAATAATCCTGCAGTTCATGTGCTTGAAACTCAAGTCATAACTGTACTAATTTGAGGAAAAGGGAGGGAATTCTCCCTGGTGCCCTGTCCAATATTTACCCTTAAAGTAACCTCATTTCAACAGATTATATGGTCATTTCTCATTTGTGGCACCTTGCTGTATGCAAGTTGGCTACTTTGCTCCCTATGTTACAGCAGCGACAACACTTCAAAAGTACTCCATTGGCTTTGGGAGGCCTTGAGATCGTAAAAGGCTCTTATCTAAGAGTTTTGATAGTGTAACTTAGAAGAAACTGCTTCACAGAGTTAGTAACTAAAGCACACAGATGGATGCCTCTCTTTTCCTTTTGTGTATAATATATATATATATACACCTTCATATTAAACAATACGAGACTGTTGTGTGATGAGGTCTGTTGGTTTAATGACACAAACATGCACATTAAATGTAAAGTGGCTCATTTTTGTAAGGAGTACTCATGCAGCTTTTTAATTACATAACTCTGAGATTCAGGGAGAGTTTTGACATTTTATTTTAATCTGACTGTGGTACAGTGGAGTACCATGTACCTTTAAGAGAAAGCAAGTGGACTAACCCTGTGACAGTACTGACCAATCACTGTACAGCGCGGGCTACTCGTGAACTGGAAGCCTAGAGCTGGAGGTGATTGTTGGAGTACACCAGGATTTAGTGCTCTGTCTTCTGTTGCAATAAACAATCACAGTTTGTTCTTATGTCGGTCTCTTCATTACTGATAGTGAGCATCAACTAACAAATGTATAGGAAAGTGCAATTCGAGTTTACTCGACTAGTGAACTCATAGACTCACGACATAAAACTGGCGACGAGGATGAACATAGCAAAAAAAAATAGCACCCTGAGTGAGAATCCACAAGACGGGTGAACAAAACATTAGAAAGAGAATCTGTAGTTCAGTTATAAAATAGATGGCAATCAGAGCAGGAAGCAGTGCTGCAGAATTTTTTTGAAAAGAGAAAAAACCCTGCAGAATTGCAATCTTGGGGATCCTGCCAAAACCTGAAAACCCAGCATAGAAAAGCCGCAGCTGCAGAGACAGGGTTAAACAAAAAATGGTGGCTGCTCTTAAAGCAGCAATGCATTTAAAGAGGTACATGCAAGAAAAATGGCTACGGACAGAAAATTATAAGGGACCCCAGAGAAAGAACAACTCTGCGGAAGGCAAAACACGAATCATTCGATGGCAGTCAAGAAAGCCGCAGTAAGCCAAACACCTGAATTCAGCATTAACTGGGAAGCCCATCGGAAGTTGTCCACGATGCTGCAGTTTAGATCCATTTGACCCCATTTCAGATGCCTGGTCTCAATATGGCGAATGCCTAGCGTTCTTTTTTACTGCTAACGACATCGCCGGGGAGGAAAAGAAAAGGGCGATTATTTTTGCCCACATGCGGGAGAAAAACGTACAGGCTGATCCACGGCCTGACGTCACCTAACACCTCCCCCCCCGTCTCAAAGACTTTCGACTAGTTAATAAAAATTGTACAAAACCACCTGAGACCAAAGCCCTCAGTTACAATGCAGCTCTTCAAGTTCAATTCAAGGAACAGGCTTCCAGGGGAGATAATAGCTGTCTATGTTGCTGTTTTAAATGCATTAACCGAACATTGCGAATTAGGAATGTCCAATATTGATATGTTGAGAGGCCGACTTTAATGCGGGATTGGAGATAATACTATTCAAAGGTGTCAGCCAGCTGAAGCTAATCTACACTTCAATAAGGCATTAGGATTAGCCACAGCCATGGACAGTGTGGATAGAAATTCAGAAGCTATAAGAGAAAAGCAAAATGGCACCGTCCATCTGGTAGGACAGGACAGGCCATCTTCAAAAGAAGCAAAAACATTAGACCCCATAGAAAGGTGGGAAACACCCCCTATGTAGAGATCAGTAGAAAAACAGCAGTAACACACTGAAAACACACAAAATGAATAAGGGACATGCATCCTGGCATCCAGTGGGCGATCGACAATTCAAACAAGTCAAATGCTTTTCCTGCCACCACTATGGTCACATAAGGCGGCACTGCAGAGATAGGCTGAGACAGCATTTTAAAGGCAAAGGGAGAAATCATGACATATGCCTCATGGAAGAACCAGAAGAAATAGAATGGGACATCCATTCATTAAATAACCTGAAAGTGGTTAGAACCCAGCCAATCCAAGTAGCCATTATTGTCAATGGACAACCCATTAAGATGGAAGTTGATACTGGAGCGTTGATGTCTGTCATTGGAGAACATACATTCAGATACTTGAATAAAGGAACCCATCCTTTAAGATTAGAAGTTTCAGGCACTAAACTGAGAAAGGGTGAAGAAATAAGACCAAAAGGGATATGTCAAGTCAGGGTGCAGTATGACAAACATTCTTCAAAATTACCCCTATTTGTAATGTCAGGCAGGAGACCGAGTCTCCTCGGAAAGAACTGGCTGGGAGTGATAAACCTTGAGGGCCCATTAGGTCCCCAATTGGAAACCAGAAGTGTTTCTACAGAAAAAAATGTGCATGAAGACTCAAAAGGACATGCCCGTAGAAGTGTTAGACCGGGAAAGAGTTCAAGCTGAAGTCAGCATCATTCGAAAAGAAAAGGAAAACCGATTAAAGGACATTTACGCGCTACAAAATTCAATCAGCTCCCAATTTGTGCCACCGAAAAGATATGAAGAAGAAAAGAAGAGTTAAACTGGTCTCTGGCCAAGTTATGGGATGAATTGGCTGAGAAGGGGCAACGATATGAGATTCCCCAGGAAACTATTAATGAGGATAGGAAAGAATTAAAAGAGCTAAAGCAGCTGCTGCGTAAAAGCTCTGAAGGTTTAAAAGTTGAACACCCTGAGCTCTCAGAAGAACTGTCGGAAAACCCAACTATTGGGCTCACTCACTTTCAGCTCGCGCCTGAGTCTAGTCCAGCCAATAGCGAAGTTAAAGAGAAGACTAAGATTCGGATCAGTGCTACCTAGAAAAGGACACACAGGAAAATAAAGAGGAATTATTGACAATCCTCGAAAAGAAAAATAAACAAAAAAATCTCTCTGCATTGCTTTGTGTTTGTTGCCCTCTATTTGTTTCAGCTTGGAGGGGAGGGGCAGCAGGAGTGAACGTGACCACATCTGGAAGATGGTGAATTCATCCACTGAGGAACCGAGTGGACAACTGTCCACTACAAAGGCGGTCTCAGAAAAACCAGCTGAGGATGTTTGCGATGCTCAACGCGTTCGAGACAGCTTCCTGAGAGACTTAATTTGTAAATGGTTATTAGTGTAAATAGTTCACATGTTACTAAAACAAAAACAGAAACAGAAATACCTGGAAAAACTCAGCAGGTCTGGCAGCATCGGCGGAGAAGAGTACAGTTGACGTTTCGAGTCCTCATGACCCTTCGACAGAACTAAGTAAAATTAGGAAAGGGGTGAAATATAAGCTGGTTTAAAGGGGGCGGGGGGGGGGGTTTGTTGGGACGAGCAGCCAGTGATAGGAGGAGATAACCAAAAGCTTTCACAGACAAAAGTACAAAGAGGTGTTGAAGGTGGTGATATTATCTAAAGGAATGTGCTAATTAAGAGTATAAGACAGGACAGATAAGGTACAGATAGATCTAGTGGGGGTGGGGGAATGCTAAAAGGTAGAAATAAATAATGGTGGAAATACATTTAAAAATAATGGAAATAGGTGGGAAAAGAAAAAATCTATACAAATTATTGGAAAAAACAAAAAGGAGGAGGAAGAAACGGGAAGGGGTGCCTCCTTTTTGTTTTTTTCCAATAACTTATATAGATTTTTTCTTTTCCCACCTATTTCCATTATTTTTAAATGTATTTCCACCATTGTTTATTTCTACCTTTTAGTATTCCCCCACCCCCACTAGATCTATCTGTACCTTATCTGTCCTGTCTTATACTCTTAATTAGCACATTCCTTTA